>NW_027518972.1:205000-222500 GCF_043159265.1 Tasmannia lanceolata | reverse complement strand
TGGGAAGACCATGGGCACAAGGCCATGGCATATGGTGGGGAATGGACCACGGTTGCCAAGGCTAGGCATATAGAGAGGAATCGCATTTTTGCCCGGATAGGCACCGGAATGCTTGGCCTTGGCTTGCCATAGCAGGGCATTGCTGGGTTGGGCTCCCTTGGCCTTCCGGGGGCCTTGGACGCTGTCTTGGGAAGACCATGGGCACAAGGCCATGGCATATAGTGAGGAATGGACCACGGTTGGCAAGGCTAGGCATATAGAGAGGAATGGACCACGGTTGCCAAGGTTGCGCAAGTTTTGGGCATTTTTTGCCCGGATATGCCCAAGTATGCCCCGATAGGCCCGTTACGCCCCGGTATGAACGCGTATGCCCGGATAGACTCGGTATGCCTTGGGATACATGCGTATGCCCCGATAGGCTTGGTACGCCCTGATATGCGCACGTGTGCCCCAGTAGGGCTCGGTATGCCCCGGTATGTACGCGTGTGCCCCGATAGGCCCGGTATGCCCTGATAGGCCCGGTATGCCCCGATATGCACACGTGTGCCCCAATAGGGGTCGGTATGCCCCGGTAGGTACGCGTGTGCCCCGTAATGCACGTTTCGCAGATCTCCCCGCATGTCCCGCCCCTATATGTAATACTTACTTACTTACTTACTTTCTTTCTTGCTTGCTTGCTTGCTTGCAATGGTTGGGAGTGCCCGGCATGCCCCGCTGCAGAGACCAAGGGCGCAATGACTTGGCACCGCGGATGCCGGGACTCCGGCACTTCCCGTGGCACTGATGGTTGGTTCCAAAGACAAAAGGCCGTGCAAGGCCACCGCACCGCGGATGATTTTGCTCGTGCTGGCGCCGTTGTGTGGCCAAAGAACATGCGCGAATGCTCGTGTCGGAAGGGTTGGTGTCCTGGCCCCGCGGGTGTCACGAATGCTCGGTTGCGAAGACCATGGGACCAGAGCCATGGCACGTCGGATGATGGCTCCAGCTGGCGCCCCGGCACTTTCTGTGGCATTGATGCTCGGTTTCAAAGACAAACGTGCGCAGTGCCAGGGGACCGCGGATGACTGCTCGTGCTGGCCCCGTTGGGCGGCATTGATGGTCGGTTGCAAAGAAAATGCGCGATTGCTCGTGTCGGGGCCCGGCAAGCCAAGGCCAAGCGAGCCATGGCACGTCGGATGATGGCTCCAGCTGGCGCCCCGGCACTTTCTGTGGCATTGATGCTCGGTTTCAAAGACAAACGTGCGCAGGGCCAGGGGACCGCGGATGACTGCTCGTGCTGGCCCCGTTGGGCGGCATTGATGGTCGGTTGCAAAGAAAATGCGCGATTGCTCGTGTCGGGGCCTGGCAAGCCAAGGCCAAGCGAGCCATGGCAACGCGGATGATGGCTCGCTAGTGCTGGCGCCGTGCACAGTGGCCTCGCACACTCGCCCTGCACGCTTCCCTTGCACGCAGCCTTGCACACTAGCCTCGCATGCGAGCCTTGCACCCTAGCCATGCAAACTAGCCTTGCACGGTAGCCATGCACACAAGCCGTGCACATTAGCCATGCGCACAAGCCCCGCACACTAGCCTTGCGCACAACCCTTGCACACAAGCCATGCACTCGAGCAATGCACACAAGCCTTGCACTCAAGCAATGCACACAAGCCCTGGACACTAGCCTTGCACACGGGCCTGGCACACAAGCCTTGGGCACTAGCCTTGCGCACTAGCGTTCCACATGAGCCTTGCACACTAGCCTTGGACACTAGCCTTGCACACAGGCCTTGCACACTAGGCATGCTTGGGCGAGCTGATCCCGCATCAAGTCGACGGGTCTAGGCATTCTTGGGCGCAGATCCCGCATCGTCTCGTCGCGTCTGGGCGCAAACACGTCGCGTCTCGTTGCGTCTTCAGAAGTCGTCGCTAACAGCACCTTTGGTTGCCACTGGTGGTTAGGCTGGTTGGTTGCGCAAACCCTATAGGAGGGTGGCATGCTGGTGGGCGTTTTTGCCCGGATAGGCACTAGAATGTGCAGATTTTGGGCGTTTTTGCCTGGATAGGCTAAGGAATGGGCATGCTTTGGGCGTTTTTGCCCGGATAGGCACCGGAATGCTTGGCCTTGGCTTGTCCTAGCAAGGCATTGCTGGGTTGGGCTCCCTTGGCCTTTTGGGCGCCTTGGACGATGTCTTGCGAAGACCATGGGCACAAGGCCATGGCATATGGTGAGGAAAGGACCACGGTTGCCAAGGTTAGGCACCGGAATGCTTGGCCTTGGCTTGCCCTAGCAGGGCATTGCTGGGTTGGGCTCCCTTGGCCTTTTGGGCGCCTTGGACGATGTCTTGCGAAGACCATGGGCACAAGGCCATGGCATATGGTGAGGAAAGGACCACGGTTGCCAAGGTTAGGCACCGGAATGCTTGGCCTTGGCTTGCCAAAGCAGGGCATTGCTGGGTTGGGCTCCCTTGGCCTTCCGGGCGCCTTGGACACTGTCTTGGGAAGACCATGGGCACAAGGCCATGGCATATGGTGGGGAATGGACCACGGTTGCCAAGGCTAGGCATATAGAGAGGAATTGCATTTTTGCCCGGATAGGCACCGGAATGCTTGGCCTTGGCTTGCCATAGCAGGGCATTGCTGGGTTGGGCTCCCTTGGCCTTCCGGGGGCCTTGGACGCTGTCTTGGGAAGACCATGGGCACAAGGCCATGGCATATAGTGAGGAATGGACCACGGTTGGCAAGGCTAGGCATATAGAGAGGAATGGACCACGGTTGCCAAGGTTGCGCAAGTTTTGGGCATTTTTTGCCCGGATATGCCCAAGTATGCCCCGATAGGCCCGTTACGCCCCGGTATGAACGCGTATGCCCGGATAGACTCGGTATGCCTTGGGATACATGCGTATGCCCCGATAGGCTTGGTACGCCCCGATATGCGCACGTGTGCCCCAGTAGGGCTCGGTATGCCCCGGTATGTACGCGTGTGCCCCGATAGGCCCGGTATGCCCCGATATGCACACGTGTGCCCCAATAGGGGTCGGTATGCCCCGGTAGGTACGCGTGTGCCCCGTAATGCACGTTTCGCAGATCTCCCCGCATGTCCCGCCCCTATATGTAATACTTACTTACTTACTTACTTTCTTTCTTGCTTGCTTGCTTGCTTGCAATGGTTGGGAGTGCCCGGCATGCCCCGCTGCAGAGACCAAGGGCGCAATGACTTGGCACCGCGGATGCCGGGACTCCGGCACTTCCCGTGGCACTGATGGTTGGTTCCAAAGACAAAAGGCCGTGCAAGGCCACCGCACCGCGGATGATTTTGCTCGTGCTGGCGCCGTTGTGTGGCCAAAGAACATGCGCGAATGCTCGTGTCGGAAGGGTTGGTGTCCTGGCCCCGCGGGTGTCACGAATGCTCGGTTGCGAAGACCATGGGACCAGAGCCATGGCACGTCGGATGATGGCTCCAGCTGGCGCCCCGGCACTTTCTGTGGCATTGATGCTCGGTTTCAAAGACAAACGTGCGCAGGGCCAGGGGACCGCGGATGACTGCTCGTGCTGGCCCCGTTGGGCGGCATTGATGGTCGGTTGCAAAGAAAATGCGCGATTGCTCGTGTCGGGGCCTGGCAAGCCAAGGCCAAGCGAGCCATGGCAACGCGGATGATGGCTCCAGCTGGCGCCCCGGCACTTTCTGTGGCATTGATGCTCGGTTTCGAAGACAAACGTGCGCAGGGCCAGGGGACCGCGGAGGACTGCTCGTGCTGGCCCCGTTGGGCGGCATTGATGGTGTGTTGCAGAGAGCATGTGCGATTGCAAGTGTCGGCCGGGTTTGGGTTCCCTTGGGCTTTCGGGTGCCTTGGACGCTGTCTTGCGAAGACCATGGGCACAAGGCCCCGTCCTGGCCCCTTGTTCGATTCGCTCTCGTCTTGCGCTTGCTTCCAAGGTCCTCCATGACCTTCCCCATGGCCTTGCTAGATCCCCCCCATGACGCATGACCTCTGTCCGTTGATTGGTTTTGAGTGCACACCATGCCCGGCTTGGCACCGTGTTGTCGCGTGAGTGGCATTTGGATCGTGCATGCTGGTGGGCTACCTGCCAATGCGCACAAGCCTTGCACACTAGCCTTGCGCACGAGCCTTGCACAAAAGCCTTGGACACAAGCCTTGCGCACAAGCCATGCGCACAAGCCTTGGACGCTAGCCTTGCACACAAGCCATGCATACAAGCCTTGCTCACAAGCCTTGGGCACTGGCCCATCGCAGTAGCCTTGCACACAAGCCTTGCGCACTAGCTTTGGGCACGAGCCTTGCGCACTTGCCTTGGGCACTAGCCTTGCACACAACCCTTGGGAACTAGCCTTGCGCACCAGCCTTGCCCACAAGCCTTGCACACCAGCCTTGCACACTAGCCTTGCATACAAGCCTTGCACACTAGCCTTGCACACAGGCCATGCTCACTAGCCTTGGGCACTAGCCTTGCACACAGACCTTGGGCACTAGCCTTGCGCACTAGCCTTGCCCACGAGCCTTGCACACTAGCCTTGCACGCAGGCCTTGCACGCTAGGCATGCTTGGGCCAGCAGCTCCCGCATCAAGTCGGCGGGTGTAGGCACGGTTGGGCGCAGATCCCGCATCGCCTCGTCGCGTCTGGGCGCAAACCCGTCGCGTCTCGTTGCGTCTTCAGAAGTCGTCGCTAACAGCACCTTTGGTTGCCACTGGTGGTTAGGCGGGTTGGTTGCGCAAACCCTATAGGAGGGTGGCATGCTGCGGGGCGCTGGAATGCGCAGGCTTAGGGCGTTTTTGCCCGGATAGGCACTGGAATGTGCTGGTTTTGGGCGTTTTTGCCTGGATAGGCTAAGGAATGGGCATGCTTTGGGCGTTTTCCCCGGATAGGCACTGGAATGGGCTGGTTTTGGGCGTTTTTGCCTGGATAGGCTAACGAATGGGGCATGCTTTGGGCGTTTTTGCCCGGGTAGGCACTGGAATGCCTGGCCTTGGCTGGGCATTGCTGGGTTGGGCTCCCTTGGCCTTTCAGGCGCCTTGGATGCTGTCTTGTGAAGACCATGGGCACAAGGCCATGGCATATAGTGGGGAATGGACCATGGTTGCCAAGGTTAGGCAATATAGAGGGCGGTGGGCGAGTAGGCCATGGCGTCACTTGTTTGCCCGTGTTTGCTCCCTTTGTGCGTTGTTTGGTTTTGGGAGCACACCTACCTTGCTAGGCTCGGCGGCTTACCCCTGCCCTTGTGGGTACTGGGTTGCACGTCTGTTTGCAACCCTATGGCTTGGTTGCTGCTGGCTTGGTTGGGTAGTTTGCCTCCGCCAATGCGCACAAGGGTTCCTTTTCTTCGTACCTGTGAGCTTACCTCCCTTGTTCGATTTGCTTTTGTATTGCGCTTTCTTACAGGGTCTCTCCAATGAGCTTCCCCCCCCCCCATCTTTGTCCTGGGCCTTTTGCTAGATCTCTCCCCTTCCCCCATTCCATTCGCCATCGTTGGCTTGCCTCAACCGTGGGGGTCTCCACTCTTGGCTTGGTCTTCGCTCGCATTCTCTTTGGCACGGAATTCCTCGTCCCGTGTGTCCCTTCCCCCTTCCCCTCTAACTTCCGCGCACAGCGGGTCGCCTAGCAGTGCCATTTCAGGCCCCATTGCTAATAGCAGTTGGGTCGGGGAGACATTGTTTGGCAGGCACCGTGTTGGCGCGTGAGTGGCATTTGGATCGTGCATGCTGGTGGGCTACCTGCCATTGCGCAGCTGACCACCCCGTTCATGGCCTACTCAATTCAAGCTCGATGCCTTACTCGGCTCGCATTATGGTGCCTGTGCTTGTTACCCATTTTATTGGGAACTCATTTTACGGAGTCGGTTCATGCCGCGTGTCGTTGCCATTTTTGTGGCGATGTCAGGCGGCCCTCGAGGTAGTGCCCTTGGTTCCTTGGCATTGCGAGTTTGCTATTTGCCCTAGGTCCAAGGGCCCTAGTTGTGCTTACGGATGTGGACGATGCAGATGGAAATGGGTGGCTTCGGCCCCAAATCCTTTGGCATTTTTGCCTTTCGTTGCCTGCGATGAATCACGACCGTCTCTTTCCCGCCGTTCCTTTGGGACACGGTGCGACGGGGTCGGTTTCGGTGGAGGAATGTGTAGACACCCCATTTTGTTTTGTTTTAATCAACAAATAAATTAGTGTGTTAAATCCATGTGAGAACCCCCTCTATCATTGATTTATATGTTTTAGGTCATTAATATCTTGATCTGACTTTACGGATCATCAATCGGGACAAAATAAGCTAGGGTCACTTCATAGCCCGGACCCTGATTCCATTCCGAGACCCGATTTCCGTAAATCGTTAGATCAATGGCAGATCTTGACCTGGGTCTAACCATCCAAAACCACCTAACCTCTCCTCTCATCCTAACCATCCAAACCTCACCTAACCTCACCTAACCTCTCCTCTCATCCTAACCATCCAAACCTCACCTAACCTCACCTAACCTCACCTAACCTTACCTAACCCCACCTAACCTTACCTAACCTCATCCTCTCATCCTAACCATCCAAAACCACCTAACCTCACCTAACCTCCTATCCCATTCTCCTATAAATACCCTCTCATCCCACCATCCAAGAGGAGAAGAAAAAGAACCCCTCTCTTAGAAAATTCATCCCTCTCCCTCATCTCTTCAAGGGTTCGGCCATCCTTGCCGGATCGGGTGATTTTATACGTTGGGTGATATATATCAAAAGCAGTCATTATCAAGCAAGGAATCATCTTCAAAGAATTAACATCAAAGAAAAATCAAACACAAAGTGGGTTTCCAAAGAGGTAGGCATTTATTTCAATTCTATGTAGGGTCTGTTTTCATACATATCTTTTACTTTAAAAGAAAAACCATGTTAGGAAGCATGTAGGGTCTGTTTTCCCCCTGGTTAGCCTCTGGTTAGACCCTGGTTGCACCCAGGTTCGCTGCTGGTTGCACCCAGGTTCGATGCTGGTTGCACCCTGGTTCCCTACTGATTCGCACCCTGGTTCCCTGCTGGTTGCACCCTGGTTCCCTACTGGTTCGCACCCTGGTTCCCTACTGGTTCGCACCCTGGTTCCCTGCTGGTTGCACCCTGGTTCCCTACTGGTTGCACCCTGGTTCCCTGCTGGTTGCACCCTGGTTCCCTACTGGTTCGCACCCTGGTTCGATATTGGTTCGCACCCTGGTTCCCTGCTGGTTCGCACTCTGGTTAGACCCTGGTTGCACCCAGGTTCGTTGCTGGTTGCACCCTGGTTCCCCTGCTGGTTCGCACCCTGGTTCCCTGCTGGTTCGCACCCTGGTTCCCTGCTGGTTCGCACCCTGGTGCACCCTGGTCCGCACCCTGGTTTGTACCCTGCTTCCTCCTAGTTAGACCATGGCTAGTCTCGGGTTTGCTCCTAACTTAGACCTGACTCACTTGACCCTAACCATTAACCCAATCCAACCGAGTCATATCCCAACACAATCCGAGTCGCATGTCTGAATCCATTTGGCCAAATCTCATAAGCCCGCCCACTTTGAATTCCAAAAATTCAAACCCTTGATGATTCCTATATGCTCAATTCTTTGATGCAAATTCCCAATTCCAAAATCCCATTGCTAGATCAATGTTTCTGAATCTCAAGTCCAATGCTCAAATGCAAACCCGATTCCAGATACAAATACCAATTCTGTCTTCCAAAATCCAAGCAACCTCGCCAGCGGAACTACGTGTGGCTTGATCCCCATCGCGGGGTACGTAGGCAATTTGGCACTCCCAAGTTCAGTCGCACCTTTCTCTATCTTTCTCATTCCCTCACACTATTTCATCATCTCTTCCATCCCTTTTTTCACTAACCTCGAGAATTTAAATCGATTTGTCTTGTGTCTTTCGAAACCGTTGGATCACGGTTTCCGTCGTAAAGACCCTTAGAGCCCAATTTAGGAACACCGGTGTCGTGTCGTGTCCTAAGTTTTAGGGAGTCTTAGGTTTTAGGGAGTCCTAGAGTTAGGAGTCCAGCCTCATCACGGACGTTTGCTATGTATAGCAACCGTGCCATAGGTCTAGTTACACTAGTCACCCAATCTTTCCCTAGGACAAGCCTAGTAAACTAGGATGTAGGCAAACCTGCATTAGTCTAAGGGACCATTTGCATTTAGATGAGAATCATATAGCATCTTAGATGAAATCCTAAGATAATAAAATCCTCAACTTGAATTAAATAACTTCTCCTAAAACTGTTGAAACAGTCAATCCCGTCTAGGTCGGTGTCCTAGTTGAGTTAGGCATAAGTAGCTTAGCTTAGGTGCACCGAACTACGTCGACTCTGATCCCAGTGAGGCTTGGGTACGTAGGCAGCTTGGATGTCTGATGGCATACCACCCGCGAGTCGGCACCACAAACAAATTGTGGTGTTTTGTATATTAATTTTCTTGTAAATGCTTAATCAAATCACTTAGGACTTTCCATGAAATTAGAATTTTAGGAGAACTTTCACTTAGATTGAATCCAGACAAATTAATAAATCAAGATACACATTTAGGATTCACATTGAAATTAGATCATAGGATGCATGTCACTTAGTTCGCACATTAACATAGAGTTGAATGAGCCATTTAAAATAAATTTAAAAGAGTTAGCTTTTGGAATCGAAGACCGATTATCGGGCAGGAATGGTGCATGTGGCGGATAACTCCCCATACCTTCCATTCTCGTAACCAGGTAGCGAGTCTAGATTTCTGGTTAATTACGGGTCCTAGATCCCACATCTAGGTGGCGACTCTGTCAGTCTCTTTCGTGTGGAATTCGGATTGCCTTAGTGATCCCAAGTTCACAGGAAAGATTAATTCAAATCAACATTAAAATGCACACGCCAATCGCGTGGGTACGAGAGACCAAGAGAGAGAGCGCGGCGGCTCGCGCCCCACCCCTCTCGCGGGATCGGGTACCACAGTCTGGCGACTCTGCTGGGGACCACCTAACTTCATTAAAATTTCAAAAGATAATTCATTTGAATTTAATTTAACTGGCTCATAAGAACTCTATCTCTTGTATACTTGTCAGATTAGTTTGTCTTGTTTTATTTTCTCATCACATTTTACTCGAACTTAATTTAACAAAACCTGAAGGCATCATAGATTGCGCGAACTTATTGCACACACTTACATCACTTGCATCTAAACCCTTGCATCTCACATTCACACACGTCCTATTTTAGGAACCCGGAGTGTTATCTAGCATGGTTGACTGGGATTTCATCACCTGGTGCCTCTGTGCTAGAGAAGCATTCCACCCTTAGCCTAGTACCTTTATGGTGCGTAAACGGATCTATTGTTCACGTACTGATACGCCGGACACTGGTACAGTATATCGAACATGGATTCGCGCTAAGGGAACTCTTGGCCTTACCCCTAGATTAACCCACACATGCATGTAGTATACGAACACATGTGCATCACATGTGTGAGCCTAGTTTAGGATATCCTACCCATTTGTGTCTAGATTAGACCGTAGTCCATCTTCCAATGGCTACGATCGGTCCTAGGTACACAAACAAAGTCATGAGTTGAGATCCTATCTCCACTCCGCTAGATTAGGATTAGGGTTGATGCCTTCAGGTAACACTGATAAAATGTGTGAAGAATAAAAACTTTCCCTTTGGGGTTAGGATATAAATCCCATCATTTCCAAATATCTCATAGGATTAGTCATTCATGATCTATCCGTTGAAAGTAATCCTATGCAATCTCATCTTTTGATCATGTGTCTATCATTCGTCTTTTGTGGGATTCGATTGTGTCTTCATTGGCGGAAATTGTGTCTCAATCATTTGATCGTGCAATCTTGATGATCCAATCTTGCCTGTACCCTTGATCTCTTCCTCCTCTAGGGGCTACCTTTTTCAAGAATATTTCTGCTAAATCCTTCAGAGTTTACTCTCATAATCCTTGAACTAAGGGCATTCCCCTATGCGAATCTGTCATCATTGTCATGTCTTGGTCCTTTAGGATTCATTCTATTATCCCAATTACTTGCTTAAATGTGTAATATTTTTCAGTCATTGAGAAGAAACACTCCATGAATGTCAAGCTCATATACCTCGTGTTCATTATTTCCATGACAGAGCAGTAAACACCATAGCTAACCCTGCTACTCCTTGGGTTCGGATTTCTTCACGGTTAAAGAGAAAATCTGTCTCTCCGCCACCTTCCCTGAGAATCCCAGCATCTCCTTCTTTCTCAACCTCATCTTCGCCAATGGCAGACAACCAAGATGGTCTTCCACCCGCTGCCATTATCGATACTCTTACCTTGATTCTCCAGCAGCTTCAAGAACTCAAAGAAGAGAACCGAGTTATCAAGGCCCAGCTTTCTGAAAAGTTGGGGCCATCGTTGTCCAAAGATAAAGGGTCCATGCACCATACAGTTACTTCAGCCGCACCTGCCCAGCCAGTGTTCATTCCTATCCCTGACAAAACTGAAGAAGATTTTGAAAAAGAGCAGTACAGCGAAAATCGCAGCAGGCCTTCTCAGTCCATGGTTGATAAAGTAGTTATGGAGAAATTAGAAAGTCTTACCAGGAAGGTTCAGGACATTCAGTTTCAAGACCAAGGTGGTTTCAATCCGAGTGATCTCACACTGTTCCCAGAAATCCGTCTCCCAGCCAATTTTCAAATGCCGGACTTTGATAAATATGATGGTGTGGGTTGTCCAATCACACATTTGCAAATGTTCACCATCATGTGTCAGCCTCAAGGCTTATCTTCTGAGCAAATGGCTCAATTGTTCCCGGTTTCCCTGACCAAGGTTGCCAGGAGGTGGTTCATGGTCTTGGACAAGACTCGTTACAAGACATGGAAGGATATCGGCGAGCAATTCATCAGGCAGTTCAAATATGATGATGGTACAGAAATCACTAGAAAGGATTTGGAAAGGACCAAGCAAGACTCGAGGGAGTCCTTCCTAATTTTTGTGAAAAGATGGAGGAGAACAGCAGCGCAGATGATGGAGCGCCCTTCTGAGGAAGAGCAGGTCCAAATAATCATGAAAAATATTTCCCCCCAGCTCCAGTATCACATGTCGTTGCAGTATTATCCGGACTTCAAACACTTTATCGTGGCAGGCACCCAAATAGAGGAGGCTATGGCTCAAGGTGTGTTCAACCGAAGTAACCCGAATACCAGAGAATTCAGGAAGCCTCCATCAGCTGAAATTAATAACCTTTCCCGCTCCAAGCCTCAGCCTTCAAAACCTCAGAACCCCATGGTGATGGATTATACCCAACTTGCTGTCGCACCTCGGCCACAGGCCCAGACAGAATTTACCCCTCTCCCTCTTCCGCCATCTGAGATACTCAAGGAGTGTCTAGCTTCAGGTCGCATAATCCTGCCCGACATTAGGGCTCTTCCTAATCCTTTACCAGCAAATTGGCGAACAGATCAACACTGCGAATACCATAGAAATTCTGGCCATCTCACTGATAATTGCATTGCCTTAAAATTCAGAATCCAGAGGTTGCTCGACAATAAAAGCCTTGTGTTTGAGCCAAGTCCCGTTGCTACCAATAACCTATTACCGAATCATGCAGTACTGCCGCCAGCCGTTCGCAATGCTTAAATAACTGAAGGTTCAAAGGGGCACAGGTCCGGTTGCGAATCCAAAGTTGAAAGTACCATTTATGAGCCAGCTTTCACCGAGCCTCCGAAGCTAGACAGTTGCGGCAGTTAAAGTTTTAGTCGTTTACTATTTTATTTTGAGTCAGCCATCATGGTCAGTACAATTGTTGAGTCCGGTTCTACAGTTCTAGGTTAATGCCTAGTCTAGGCAAGTTATCTTTTGTTTTTCTTTTAGAGTTGTGAATCCTGAACATGTTCAGGATAGGTTGTCAGATATAGTATCTTTTTCTTTAAATAAAGTTTCAGTTCCAATAGTTCACTTGTGTCTATTTCTTAAGTGTGCTTCTGATCTTAAAATAAGACTCCCTCCTCAAATGAGAACAAAATTGACGAAACTCCACTTGAGTCACAACGATTACTTGAACAAGAGGAGGAGCGCCAATCTCAGCCTTTCAAAGATGAAATTGAAGTGGTAAACACTGGCACTGAAACCTTGATCCAATAAATGCCGATTGAAAATACATTACCCTCTGAAGAGTGTGAAGAATTGGTAAACCCGTTTTGAGGATAAAAAGATAGTCCCGTAAGCGTTACCATTAATGTCAAGAGAAAGACCCAGATAGAAGGTTCAAGAAAGAATGAAGTGAATATCATATGCTATGCAAGGGGCATAGAGTGGAAATAACTTTCATATTTCCAATCAATGACCTTGGTTCTCAAATTCATAACATGAAGCCAACAAATTCAAGATAAGAAGTTCAAGAGCAAGTATTGAAAAGTGGTCATCAGATATCAAGAGTTACAAATCCATAGATGGAGGATGTCAAGGAACAAGTTTCGCTCTATGAAAGCCGAAAGCACGCATTAGAATCTTGAAAGAAGAAAATCCATTATCTTACCTGGAAATGCCGTCAAACTCCGTGAAAAAAAAAAAAAAAAAGAGAAAAAAAAAGAAATAAATAATCAGTACCAGACAGACTCTAGTAACCTAGATCGATTCCCAATCTGAACATCGAAAGGCCTCCTTTGGCCGATTAAATCCCAAAATCAAAACCCAATGTCAAAAGAATACCGATTTGCAAACCCTTCGAGCCTAAATCAAATTTTCTTGAAAACCCATCAAACTTGGGGCATTCCCCCGAACTACGCGAGACCTGATCCCTATACTGGGGTACGTAGGCAACTCGGTTGAACCGAGTTCGGTCGATTCAAAAAGGAAAAGAAATTCAATCCTTTCAAAAAAAAAAGAGAGGGACAAGTTCCAAAAGAAGAGAAGTTAATTGTTCCAGAAAGAAAAGAAAAAAGGAAAAAAAAATCAAACAATTTATCTTCAAACTAGGGGCATTCGCCCCGAACTACGCGAGACCTGATCCCTATACTGGGGTACGTAGGCAACTCGGTTGAACCGAGTTCGGTCGATTCAAAAAGGAAAAGAAATTCAATCCTTTCAAAAAAAAAAGAGAGGGACAAGTTCCAAAAGAAGAGAAGTTAATTGTTCCAGAAAGAAAAGAAAAAAGGAAAAAAAAATCAAACAATTTATCTTCAAACTAGGGGCATTCGCCCCGAACTACGCGAGACCTGATCCCTATACTGGGGTACGTAGGCAACTCGGTTGAACCGAGTTCGGTCGATTCAAAAAGGAAAAGAAATTCAATCCTTTCAAAAAAAAAAGAGAGGGACAAGTTCCAAAAGAAGAGAAGTTAATTGTTCCAGAAAGAAAAGAAAAAAGGAAAAAAAAATCAAACAATTTATCTTCAAACTAGGGGCATTCGCCCTGAACTACACACGACCTGATTCCTACCTTGGGATATGTAGGCGACCTGTTCACAGGTTCGGTCGAAATCTTTGTTGAGCCTTAAGCCATTCTTTGAAAAGCCCTATCCTACCTATAAAAGTCCTTCTGGTGTTCAGAACTAATGAGCTAGGTCCTGAGATACAATAAAAAAATGAAATGATGATGAATAAGAAAAATAACGGAGTTTGAAGATCTGCTAGACTGAAAACCTGAAAGGGCGGTCTAGGCAAAATTTAAGATCATTCCCCTGCTAAGTTGAAAACCCGAAAGGGCGGCTTAGGCAAAAGCTAAGGGGATAGCCTGCTGGATCGAAAACCTAGAAAGGTGGTTCAGGCAAAAGTTAAGGCTAGCGCGGTCCGCCAAGTTAAAAACCCTGAAGAGGTGACTTGGTCACGGTAAGAGAATCAGTATAAGAAGGCAACAGCCGGTATCAAGACTGAAGATCAACTGAAGTTCAAGCAAATTCAAGTGATATCCTCAAAACTGGGGGCATTGAAGCTAAGCAATCTTAGGGGTCGTAATTAAATTCTTGAGGCATTACTGTTTCGAGGAAGAAGTCCGGTGTTTACCAATTGAAAAACTATTCCTTGAAAGGATAGACTTACCAAACAAAACATTAACTAAGTCAGAAGCATCACTATGTTTGTCAGTATAGTCAGTCAATCTTTATTATTCTAAGTTCACTCCTTCAGGGCTGCTCAATCCTTTGAGTAGTGCCTTTCATCTAAGTTTTCTCTTTAGAAAGAGTCAATTGTCGTTCCTATGTCCAAATGATGTAACTGTCTTGGTGAAGGAGGCCAGGCCTAGGCAGCTCCCTGCAATTATACCTGAAAGAGCTCGAGAATTTAGTCAAACAACTTCATTTCAAAGAAGATCAGCTCAGAAAAATTCAGAAGTAGAAACATCAGAAAGCCCAGCTTCCGTAAAAAGATCATACCCCAGGAAGGCACCTTAAGCTTGGAAGAACCTCAGATGCAATGGTGGTTGAGCCAATTTCTCAGAAAGATGAACCATTCAAATTCATAATTCCCTTCCGGTTAGTTATCCTGGTCAAGAAATGTTTATCTAAACACCTGTCAAGAAGCAGATCCCGCTTTTCCATGTTAATATCCAAGAGAGTCGTTGTTCTAAATTACCAATCTCAAATGTCTTGTTCAAGGTTTCAGTTATCAAAATCCCCAGAAGACAAGACCAGCAGTCTCTTTGAGAAAAATCTTGTTGAAGTTTCATAAAAATGTTCCTAATCCATTCTTGCTAGTAATGGTTCTTCGTTCCAAAGGTTTGCCGTTTCATCATTCGTCAAAGTCCTAGTTTCCAACATCTTTGTCGGGCACGATCCATAATATCCCCGATTTCATTGAGTTCAAAAAAATAAAAAATTCATCAAATCCAATCTTACGTCAAATTCAAGTTCATGGAAAATCTCTAAATTCTTCGAGCCCGTTTGTGAACGGTACCTCTTTTCTCGAGCCCATTTGCAAATGGCCTCGTCTTCTCCTTGAGCCCGTTTATGAACGGTGCCTCATCTCTCGAGTCCAGTTGTGAATGGTTTCGTCTTCTCCTTGAGCCCATTTGTGAACGGTGCCTCATTTTCTGAGTTCATTTATGAATGGTCTCATGTCCTCCTTGAGCCCGTTTGTGGACGGTGCCTCATTTCTCAAAAAATCAAAAATTCATCAAATCCAATCCCCAATTCAAAAAATCCAATCCTACGTCAAATTCAAATTCATAAAAATCTCTAAATTTTTCATTGTTGAATTCATCAATCAAAGCTATCTTGTGTCGTCGAGCCCGTTTGTGAACGGTGCCTCATTTCTCGAGCCCATTTGTGAATGGTCTCGTCTTCTCCTTGAGCCCGTTTGCTGACGGTACCTCATTTCCCAAAAATAAAAATTCATCAAATCCAATCCCTGATTCAAACAAATCCAATCTTACGTCAAATTCAAGTTCATGAAAAATCTCATGTCCTCTTTGAGCCCTTTTGTGAAAGGTGCCTCATTTCTCGAGTCCATTTGTGAATGGTCTCGTCTTCTCCCTGAACCCGTTTGTGAACAGGTTTCTCATTCTCTGAGTCCATTTGTGAATGGTCTCATGTCCTCTTTGAGCCCGTTTGTGAACGGTGCCTCTTTTCTCGAGGCCATTTGTGAATGGTCTCATCTTCTCCTTGAGCCCGTTTGCGGACGGTACCTCATTTTCCAAAAATAAAAAAAAATTTATCAAATCCAAATCCTTAATTAAAAAAAAATCCAATTCTACGTCGAATTCAAATTCATGAAAACCTCTAAATTCTTTGAGCCCGTTTGTGAACGATGCCTCTTTTCTTGAGGCCATTTGTGAATGGTCTCGTCTTTTCCTTGAGCCCGTTTGCGGACGGTACCTCATTTCTCAAAAATAAAAAAAATTCATCAAATCCAATCCCCGATTCAAACAAATCCAATCTTACGTCAAATTCAAGTTCATGAAAAATCTCATGTCCTCTTTGAGCCCTTTTGTGAAAGGTGCATCATTTCTCGAGTCCATTTGTGAATGGTCTCGTCTTCTCCTTGAACCCGTTTGTGAACAGGTTTCTCATTCTCTGAGTCCATTTGTGAATGGTCTCATGTCCTCTTTGAGCCCGTTTGTGAACGGTGCCTCTTTTCTCGAGGCCATTTGTGAATGGTCTCATCTTCTCCTTGAGCCCATTTGCGGACGGTACCTCATTTTCCAAAAATAAAAAAAAATTATCAAATCCAAATCCTTAATTAAATAAAAAATAAAAAATCCAATCCTACGTCAAATTCAAGTTCATAAAAAATCTCTAAATTCTTCGAGCCCGTTTGTGAACGGGGCCGCCTCATTTCTCGAGTCCATTTGTGAATGGTCTCGTCTTCTTCTTGAACCCGTTTGTGAACGGTGTCTCATTTTTTGAGTCCATTTGTGAATGGTCTCATGTCCTCCTTGAGCCCGTTTGTGAATGGTGCCTCATTTCTCTAGTCCATTGGTGAATGGTCTCGTCTTCTCCTTGAACCCGTTTGTGAACGGTGTCTCATTTTCTGAGTCCATTTGTGAATGGTCTCATGTCCTCTTTGAGCCCTCTTGTGAAAGGTGCCTCATTTCTCGAGTCCATTTGTGAATGGTCTCGTCTTCTCCTTGAACCCGTTTGTGAACGGTGCCTCATTTCTCGAATCCATTTGTGAATGGTCTCGTCTTCTCCTTGAGCCCGTTTGTGAACGGTGCCTCATTTCTCGAGTCCATTTGTGAATGGTCTCGTCTTCTCCTTGAGCCCGTTTGTGAATGGTGCCCCATTTCTCGAGTCCATTTGTGAATGGTCTTGTCTTATCCTTGAGTCCGTTTGTGAATGGTGCCTCTTTTCTCGAATCCATTTGTGAATGGTATCGTCCTCCTTGAGCCCGTTTGTGAACGGTGCCTCATTTCTCGAGTCCATTTGTGAATGGTCTTGTCTTCTCCTTGAGCCCGTTTGTGAATGGTGCCTCATTTCTCGAGTCCATTTGTGAATGGTCTTGTCTTCTCCTTGAGCCCGTTTGTGAACGGTGCCTCATTTCTCGAGTCCATCTGTGAATGGTTTTCTATCCTCCTTGAGGCCGTTTGTGAACGGTGCCTCATTATCCAAGTCCATTTGGGAATGCTTCTTATCCTCGTTGAACCCGCTTGTGAGCGGCGTCTCATCTCCTTCTAAAAACTGTTTGAGAGCGATCTTTGTCCTTTCCCTTCAGAATCCATTCGAAAATGATATCTCATTCTCTAATTGCCCGTTTGTGAACGGCGCCGCATCGAGTTTTTTTTATTATTCAAGTTCTAGGGTTTCATCTAAGGTTTTGCATTATGTTAAGGTGCGTTGTGTCTAGAGAGTCCTTTGTCGATTAAAGCTACGCAAAATGGTTCTGTCATTTTTAACTTTGGTATTCAATGACTACGTCATCTCTACCAAAGAGGGGCATCTGTAGACACCCCATTTTGTTTTGTTTTAATCAACAAATAAATTAGTGTGTTAAATCCATGTGAGAACCCCCTCTATCATTGATTTATATGTTTTAGGTCATTAATATCTTGATCTGACTTTACGGATCATCAATCGGGACAAAATAAGCTAGGGTCACTTCATAGCCCGGACCCTGATTCCA
>NW_027518972.1:192500-195000 GCF_043159265.1 Tasmannia lanceolata | reverse complement strand
ATGGGCACAAGGCCATGGCATATGGTGAGGAAAGGACCACGGTTGCCAAGGTTAGGCACCGGAATGCTTGGCCTTGGCTTGCCAAAGCAGGGCATTGCTGGGTTGGGCTCCCTTGGCCTTCCGGGCGCCTTGGACACTGTCTTGGGAAGACCATGGGCACAAGGCCATGGCATATGGTGGGGAATGGACCACGGTTGCCAAGGCTAGGCATATAGAGAGGAATCGCATTTTTGCCCGGATAGGCACCGGAATGCTTGGCCTTGGCTTGCCATAGCAGGGCATTGCTGGGTTGGGCTCCCTTGGCCTTCCGGGGGCCTTGGACGCTGTCTTGGGAAGACCATGGGCACAAGGCCATGGCATATAGTGAGGAATGGACCACGGTTGGCAAGGCTAGGCATATAGAGAGGAATGGACCACGGTTGCCAAGGTTGCGCAAGTTTTGGGCATTTTTTGCCCGGATATGCCCAAGTATGCCCCGATAGGCCCGTTACGCCCCGGTATGAACGCGTATGCCCGGATAGACTCGGTATGCCTTGGGATACATGCGTATGCCCCGATAGGCTTGGTACGCCCCGATATGCGCACGTGTGCCCCAGTAGGGCTCGGTATGCCCCGGTATGTACGCGTGTGCCCCGATAGGCCCGGTATGCCCCGATATGCACACGTGTGCCCCAATAGGGGTCGGTATGCCCCGGTAGGTACGCGTGTGCCCCGTAATGCACGTTTCGCAGATCTCCCCGCATGTCCCGCCCCTATATGTAATACTTACTTACTTACTTACTTTCTTTCTTGCTTGCTTGCTTGCTTGCAATGGTTGGGAGTGCCCGGCATGCCCCGCTGCAGAGACCAAGGGCGCAATGACTTGGCACCGCGGATGCCGGGACTCCGGCACTTCCCGTGGCACTGATGGTTGGTTCCAAAGACAAAAGGCCGTGCAAGGCCACCGCACCGCGGATGATTTTGCTCGTGCTGGCGCCGTTGTGTGGCCAAAGAACATGCGCGAATGCTCGTGTCGGAAGGGTTGGTGTCCTGGCCCCGCGGGTGTCACGAATGCTCGGTTGCGAAGACCATGGGACCAGAGCCATGGCACGTCGGATGATGGCTCCAGCTGGCGCCCCGGCACTTTCTGTGGCATTGATGCTCGGTTTCAAAGACAAACGTGCGCAGGGCCAGGGGACCGCGGATGACTGCTCGTGCTGGCCCCGTTGGGCGGCATTGATGGTCGGTTGCAAAGAAAATGCGCGATTGCTCGTGTCGGGGCCTGGCAAGCCAAGGCCAAGCGAGCCATGGCAACGCGGATGATGGCTCCAGCTGGCGCCCCGGCACTTTCTGTGGCATTGATGCTCGGTTTCGAAGACAAACGTGCGCAGGGCCAGGGGACCGCGGAGGACTGCTCGTGCTGGCCCCGTTGGGCGGCATTGATGGTGTGTTGCAGAGAGCATGTGCGATTGCAAGTGTCGGCCGGGTTTGGGTTCCCTTGGGCTTTCGGGTGCCTTGGACGCTGTCTTGCGAAGACCATGGGCACAAGGCCCCGTCCTGGCCCCTTGTTCGATTCGCTCTCGTCTTGCGCTTGCTTCCAAGGTCCTCCATGACCTTCCCCATGGCCTTGCTAGATCCCCCCCATGACGCATGACCTCTGTCCGTTGATTGGTTTTGAGTGCACACCATGCCCGGCTTGGCACCGTGTTGTCGCGTGAGTGGCATTTGGATCGTGCATGCTGGTGGGCTACCTGCCAATGCGCACAAGCCTTGCACACTAGCCTTGCGCACGAGCCTTGCACAAAAGCCTTGGACACAAGCCTTGCGCACAAGCCATGCGCACAAGCCTTGGACGCTAGCCTTGCACACAAGCCATGCATACAAGCCTTGCTCACAAGCCTTGGGCACTGGCCCATCGCAGTAGCCTTGCACACAAGCCTTGCGCACTAGCTTTGGGCACGAGCCTTGCGCACTTGCCTTGGGCACTAGCCTTGCACACAACCCTTGGGAACTAGCCTTGCGCACCAGCCTTGCCCACAAGCCTTGCACACCAGCCTTGCACACTAGCCTTGCATACAAGCCTTGCACACTAGCCTTGCACACAGGCCATGCTCACTAGCCTTGGGCACTAGCCTTGCACACAGACCTTGGGCACTAGCCTTGCGCACTAGCCTTGCCCACGAGCCTTGCACACTAGCCTTGCACGCAGGCCTTGCACGCTAGGCATGCTTGGGCCAGCAGCTCCCGCATCAAGTCGGCGGGTGTAGGCACGGTTGGGCGCAGATCCCGCATCGCCTCGTCGCGTCTGGGCGCAAACCCGTCGCGTCTCGTTGCGTCTTCAGAAGTCGTCGCTAACAGCACCTTTGGTTGCCACTGGTGGTTAGGCGGGTTGGTTGCGCAAACCCTATAGGAGGGTGGCATGCTGCGGGGCGCTGGAATGCGCAGGCTTAGGGCGTTTTTGCCCGGATAGGCACTGGAATGTGCTGGTTTTGGGCGTTTTTGCCTGGATAGGCTAAGGAAT
>NW_027518972.1:170000-175000 GCF_043159265.1 Tasmannia lanceolata | reverse complement strand
TGGCCTTGGCTTGTCCTAGCAAGGCATTGCTGGGTTGGGCTCCCTTGGCCTTTTGGGCGCCTTGGACGATGTCTTGCGAAGACCATGGGCACAAGGCCATGGCATATGGTGAGGAAAGGACCACGGTTGCCAAGGTTAGGCACCGGAATGCTTGGCCTTGGCTTGCCAAAGCAGGGCATTGCTGGGTTGGGCTCCCTTGGCCTTCCGGGCGCCTTGGACACTGTCTTGGGAAGACCATGGGCACAAGGCCATGGCATATGGTGGGGAATGGACCACGGTTGCCAAGGCTAGGCATATAGAGAGGAATTGCATTTTTGCCCGGATAGGCACCGGAATGCTTGGCCTTGGCTTGCCATAGCAGGGCATTGCTGGGTTGGGCTCCCTTGGCCTTCCGGGGGCCTTGGACGCTGTCTTGGGAAGACCATGGGCACAAGGCCATGGCATATAGTGAGGAATGGACCACGGTTGGCAAGGCTAGGCATATAGAGAGGAATGGACCACGGTTGCCAAGGTTGCGCAAGTTTTGGGCATTTTTTGCCCGGATATGCCCAAGTATGCCCCGATAGGCCCGTTACGCCCCGGTATGAACGCGTATGCCCGGATAGACTCGGTATGCCTTGGGATACATGCGTATGCCCCGATAGGCTTGGTACGCCCCGATATGCGCACGTGTGCCCCAGTAGGGCTCGGTATGCCCCGGTATGTACGCGTGTGCCCCGATAGGCCCGGTATGCCCTGATAGGCCCGGTATGCCCCGATATGCACACGTGTGCCCCAATAGGGGTCGGTATGCCCCGGTAGGTACGCGTGTGCCCCGTAATGCACGTTTCGCAGATCTCCCCGCATGTCCCGCCCCTATATGTAATACTTACTTACTTACTTACTTTCTTTCTTGCTTGCTTGCTTGCTTGCAATGGTTGGGAGTGCCCGGCATGCCCCGCTGCAGAGACCAAGGGCGCAATGACTTGGCACCGCGGATGCCGGGACTCCGGCACTTCCCGTGGCACTGATGGTTGGTTCCAAAGACAAAAGGCCGTGCAAGGCCACCGCACCGCGGATGATTTTGCTCGTGCTGGCGCCGTTGTGTGGCCAAAGAACATGCGCGAATGCTCGTGTCGGAAGGGTTGGTGTCCTGGCCCCGCGGGTGTCACGAATGCTCGGTTGCGAAGACCATGGGACCAGAGCCATGGCACGTCGGATGATGGCTCCAGCTGGCGCCCCGGCACTTTCTGTGGCATTGATGCTCGGTTTCAAAGACAAACGTGCGCAGTGCCAGGGGACCGCGGATGACTGCTCGTGCTGGCCCCGTTGGGCGGCATTGATGGTCGGTTGCAAAGAAAATGCGC
Organism: Tasmannia lanceolata; assembly: GCF_043159265.1. Classification (NCBI taxonomy): domain Eukaryota; kingdom Viridiplantae; phylum Streptophyta; class Magnoliopsida; order Canellales; family Winteraceae; genus Tasmannia; species Tasmannia lanceolata. Next base: position 173,654 of record NW_027518972.1, on the reverse strand, counting down.
GATTGCTCGTGTCGGGGCCCGGCAAGCCAAGGCCAAGCGAGCCATGGCACGTCGGATGATGGCTCCAGCTGGCGCCCCGGCACTTTCTGTGGCATTGATGCTCGGTTTCAAAGACAAACGTGCGCAGGGCCAGGGGACCGCGGATGACTGCTCGTGCTGGCCCCGTTGGGCGGCATTGATGGTCGGTTGCAAAGAAAATGCGCGATTGCTCGTGTCGGGGCCTGGCAAGCCAAGGCCAAGCGAGCCATGGCAACGCGGATGATGGCTCGCTAGTGCTGGCGCCGTGCACAGTGGCCTCGCACACTCGCCCTGCACGCTTCCCTTGCACGCAGCCTTGCACACTAGCCTCGCATGCGAGCCTTGCACCCTAGCCATGCAAACTAGCCTTGCACGGTAGCCATGCACACAAGCCGTGCACATTAGCCATGCGCACAAGCCCCGCACACTAGCCTTGCGCACAACCCTTGCACACAAGCCATGCACTCGAGCAATGCACACAAGCCTTGCACTCAAGCAATGCACACAAGCCCTGGACACTAGCCTTGCACACGGGCCTGGCACACAAGCCTTGGGCACTAGCCTTGCGCACTAGCGTTCCACATGAGCCTTGCACACTAGCCTTGGACACTAGCCTTGCACACAGGCCTTGCACACTAGGCATGCTTGGGCGAGCTGATCCCGCATCAAGTCGACGGGTCTAGGCATTCTTGGGCGCAGATCCCGCATCGTCTCGTCGCGTCTGGGCGCAAACACGTCGCGTCTCGTTGCGTCTTCAGAAGTCGTCGCTAACAGCACCTTTGGTTGCCACTGGTGGTTAGGCTGGTTGGTTGCGCAAACCCTATAGGAGGGTGGCATGCTGGTGGGCGTTTTTGCCCGGATAGGCACTAGAATGTGCAGATTTTGGGCGTTTTTGCCTGGATAGGCTAAGGAATGGGCATGCTTTGGGCGTTTTTGCCCGGATAGGCACCGGAATGCTTGGCCTTGGCTTGTCCTAGCAAGGCATTGCTGGGTTGGGCTCCCTTGGCCTTTTGGGCGCCTTGGACGATGTCTTGCGAAGACCATGGGCACAAGGCCATGGCATATGGTGAGGAAAGGACCACGGTTGCCAAGGTTAGGCACCGGAATGCTTGGCCTTGGCTTGCCAAAGCAGGGCATTGCTGGGTTGGGCTCCCTTGGCCTTCCGGGCGCCTTGGACACTGTCTTGGGAAGACCATGGGCACAAGGCCATGGCATATGGTGGGGAATGGACCACGGTTGCCAAGGCTAGGCATATAGAGAGGAATTGCATTTTTGCCCGGATAGGCACCGGAATGCTTGGCCTTGGCTTGCCATAGCAGGGCATTGCTGGGTTGGGCTCCCTTGGCCTTCCGGGGGCCTTGGACGCTGTCTTGGGAAGACCATGGGCACAAGGCCATGGCATATAGTGAGGAATGGACCACGGTTGGCAAGGCTAGGCATATAGAGAGGAATGGACCACGGTTGCCAAGGTTGCGCAAGTTTTGGGCATTTTTTGCCCGGATATGCCCAAGTATGCCCCGATAGGCCCGTTACGCCCCGGTATGAACGCGTATGCCCGGATTGACTCGGTATGCCTTGGGATACATGCGTATGCCCCGATAGGCTTGGTACGCCCCGATATGCGCACGTGTGCCCCAGTAGGGCTCGGTATGCCCCGGTATGTACGCGTGTGCCCCGATAGGCCCGGTATGCCCCGATATGCACACGTGTGCCCCAATAGGGGTCGGTATGCCCCGGTAGGTACGCGTGTGCCCCGTAATGCACGTTTCGCAGATCTCCCCGCATGTCCCGCCCCTATATGTAATACTTACTTACTTACTTACTTTCTTTCTTGCTTGCTTGCTTGCTTGCAATGGTTGGGAGTGCCCGGCATGCCCCGCTGCAAAGACCAAGGGCGCAATGACTTGGCACCGCGGATGCCGGGACTCCGGCACTTCCCGTGGCACTGATGGTTGGTTCCAAAGACAAAAGGCCGTGCAAGGCCACCGCACCGCGGATGATTTTGCTCGTGCTGGCGCCGTTGTGTGGCCAAAGAACATGCGCGAATGCTCGTGTCGGAAGGGTTGGTGTCCTGGCCCCGCGGGTGTCACGAATGCTCGGTTGCGAAGACCATGGGACCAGAGCCATGGCACGTCGGATGATGGCTCCAGCTGGCGCCCCGGCACTTTCTGTGGCATTGATGCTCGGTTTCAAAGACAAACGTGCGCAGGGCCAGGGGACCGCGGATGACTGCTCGTGCTGGCCCCGTTGGGCGGCATTGATGGTCGGTTGCAAAGAAAATGCGCGATTGCTCGTGTCGGGGCCTGGCAAGCCAAGGCCAAGCGAGCCATGGCAACGCGGATGATGGCTCCAGCTGGCGCCCCGGCACTTTCTGTGGCATTGATGCTCGGTTTCGAAGACAAACGTGCGCAGGGCCAGGGGACCGCGGAGGACTGCTCGTGCTGGCCCCGTTGGGCGGCATTGATGGTGTGTTGCAGAGAGCATGTGCGATTGCAAGTGTCGGCCGGGTTTGGGTTCCCTTGGGCTTTCGGGTGCCTTGGACGCTGTCTTGCGAAGACCATGGGCACAAGGCCCCGTCCTGGCCCCTTGTTCGATTCGCTCTCGTCTTGCGCTTGCTTCCAAGGTCCTCCATGACCTTCCCCATGGCCTTGCTAGATCCCCCCCATGACGCATGACCTCTGTCCGTTGATTGGTTTTGAGTGCACACCATGCCCGGCTTGGCACCGTGTTGTCGCGTGAGTGGCATTTGGATCGTGCATGCTGGTGGGCTACCTGCCAATGCGCACAAGCCTTGCACACTAGCCTTGCGCACGAGCCTTGCACAAAAGCCTTGGACACAAGCCTTGCGCACAAGCCATGCGCACAAGCCTTGGACGCTAGCCTTGCACACAAGCCATGCATACAAGCCTTGCTCACAAGCCTTGGGCACTGGCCCATCGCAGTAGCCTTGCACACAAGCCTTGCGCACTAGCTTTGGGCACGAGCCTTGCGCACTTGCCTTGGGCACTAGCCTTGCACACAACCCTTGGGAACTAGCCTTGCGCACCAGCCTTGCCCACAAGCCTTGCACACCAGCCTTGCACACTAGCCTTGCATACAAGCCTTGCACACTAGCCTTGCACACAGGCCATGCTCACTAGCCTTGGGCACTAGCCTTGCACACAGACCTTGGGCACTAGCCTTGCGCACTAGCCTTGCCCACGAGCCTTGCACACTAGCCTTGCACGCAGGCCTTGCACGCTAGGCATGCTTGGGCCAGCAGCTCCCGCATCAAGTCGGCGGGTGTAGGCACGGTTGGGCGCAGATCCCGCATCGCCTCGTCGCGTCTGGGCGCAAACCCGTCGCGTCTCGTTGCGTCTTCAGAAGTCGTCGCTAACAGCACCTTTGGTTGCCACTGGTGGTTAGGCGGGTTGGTTGCGCAAACCCTATAGGAGGGTGGCATGCTGCGGGGCGCTGGAATGCGCAGGCTTAGGGCGTTTTTGCCCGGATAGGCACTGGAATGTGCTGGTTTTGGGCGTTTTTGCCTGGATAGGCTAAGGAATGGGCATGCTTTGGGCGTTTTCCCCGGATAGGCACTGGAATGGGCTGGTTTTGGGCGTTTTTGCCTGGATAGGCTAACGAATGGGGCATGCTTTG
>NW_027518972.1:147500-150000 GCF_043159265.1 Tasmannia lanceolata | reverse complement strand
TTGGACGCTGTCTTGGGAAGACCATGGGCACAAGGCCATGGCATATAGTGAGGAATGGACCACGGTTGGCAAGGCTAGGCATATAGAGAGGAATGGACCACGGTTGCCAAGGTTGCGCAAGTTTTGGGCATTTTTTGCCCGGATATGCCCAAGTATGCCCCGATAGGCCCGTTACGCCCCGGTATGAACGCGTATGCCCGGATAGACTCGGTATGCCTTGGGATACATGCGTATGCCCCGATAGGCTTGGTACGCCCCGATATGCGCACGTGTGCCCCAGTAGGGCTCGGTATGCCCCGGTATGTACGCGTGTGCCCCGATAGGCCCGGTATGCCCCGATATGCACACGTGTGCCCCAATAGGGGTCGGTATGCCCCGGTAGGTACGCGTGTGCCCCGTAATGCACGTTTCGCAGATCTCCCCGCATGTCCCGCCCCTATATGTAATACTTACTTACTTACTTACTTTCTTTCTTGCTTGCTTGCTTGCTTGCAATGGTTGGGAGTGCCCGGCATGCCCCGCTGCAGAGACCAAGGGCGCAATGACTTGGCACCGCGGATGCCGGGACTCCGGCACTTCCCGTGGCACTGATGGTTGGTTCCAAAGACAAAAGGCCGTGCAAGGCCACCGCACCGCGGATGATTTTGCTCGTGCTGGCGCCGTTGTGTGGCCAAAGAACATGCGCGAATGCTCGTGTCGGAAGGGTTGGTGTCCTGGCCCCGCGGGTGTCACGAATGCTCGGTTGCGAAGACCATGGGACCAGAGCCATGGCACGTCGGATGATGGCTCCAGCTGGCGCCCCGGCACTTTCTGTGGCATTGATGCTCGGTTTCAAAGACAAACGTGCGCAGGGCCAGGGGACCGCGGATGACTGCTCGTGCTGGCCCCGTTGGGCGGCATTGATGGTCGGTTGCAAAGAAAATGCGCGATTGCTCGTGTCGGGGCCTGGCAAGCCAAGGCCAAGCGAGCCATGGCAACGCGGATGATGGCTCCAGCTGGCGCCCCGGCACTTTCTGTGGCATTGATGCTCGGTTTCGAAGACAAACGTGCGCAGGGCCAGGGGACCGCGGAGGACTGCTCGTGCTGGCCCCGTTGGGCGGCATTGATGGTGTGTTGCAGAGAGCATGTGCGATTGCAAGTGTCGGCCGGGTTTGGGTTCCCTTGGGCTTTCGGGTGCCTTGGACGCTGTCTTGCGAAGACCATGGGCACAAGGCCCCGTCCTGGCCCCTTGTTCGATTCGCTCTCGTCTTGCGCTTGCTTCCAAGGTCCTCCATGACCTTCCCCATGGCCTTGCTAGATCCCCCCCATGACGCATGACCTCTGTCCGTTGATTGGTTTTGAGTGCACACCATGCCCGGCTTGGCACCGTGTTGTCGCGTGAGTGGCATTTGGATCGTGCATGCTGGTGGGCTACCTGCCAATGCGCACAAGCCTTGCACACTAGCCTTGCGCACGAGCCTTGCACAAAAGCCTTGGACACAAGCCTTGCGCACAAGCCATGCGCACAAGCCTTGGACGCTAGCCTTGCACACAAGCCATGCATACAAGCCTTGCTCACAAGCCTTGGGCACTGGCCCATCGCAGTAGCCTTGCACACAAGCCTTGCGCACTAGCTTTGGGCACGAGCCTTGCGCACTTGCCTTGGGCACTAGCCTTGCACACAACCCTTGGGAACTAGCCTTGCGCACCAGCCTTGCCCACAAGCCTTGCACACCAGCCTTGCACACTAGCCTTGCATACAAGCCTTGCACACTAGCCTTGCACACAGGCCATGCTCACTAGCCTTGGGCACTAGCCTTGCACACAGACCTTGGGCACTAGCCTTGCGCACTAGCCTTGCCCACGAGCCTTGCACACTAGCCTTGCACGCAGGCCTTGCACGCTAGGCATGCTTGGGCCAGCAGCTCCCGCATCAAGTCGGCGGGTGTAGGCACGGTTGGGCGCAGATCCCGCATCGCCTCGTCGCGTCTGGGCGCAAACCCGTCGCGTCTCGTTGCGTCTTCAGAAGTCGTCGCTAACAGCACCTTTGGTTGCCACTGGTGGTTAGGCGGGTTGGTTGCGCAAACCCTATAGGAGGGTGGCATGCTGCGGGGCGCTGGAATGCGCAGGCTTAGGGCGTTTTTGCCCGGATAGGCACTGGAATGTGCTGGTTTTGGGCGTTTTTGCCTGGATAGGCTAAGGAATGGGCATGCTTTGGGCGTTTTCCCCGGATAGGCACTGGAATGGGCTGGTTTTGGGCGTTTTTGCCTGGATAGGCTAACGAATGGGGCATGCTTTGGGCGTTTTTGCCCGGGTAGGCACTGGAATGCCTGGCCTTGGCTGGGCATTGCTGGGTTGGGCTCCCTTGGCCTTTCAGGCGCCTTGGATGCTGTCTTGTGAAGACCATGGGCACAAGGCCATGGCATATAGTGGGGAATGGACCATGGTTGCCAAGGTTAGGCAATATAGAGGGCGGTGGGCGAGTAGGCCATGGCGTCACTTGTTTGCCCGTGTTTGCTCC
>NW_027518972.1:125000-127500 GCF_043159265.1 Tasmannia lanceolata | reverse complement strand
TGCCTTGGGATACATGCGTATGCCCCGATAGGCTTGGTACGCCCCGATATGCGCACGTGTGCCCCAGTAGGGCTCGGTATGCCCCGGTATGTACGCGTGTGCCCCGATAGGCCCGGTATGCCCCGATATGCACACGTGTGCCCCAATAGGGGTCGGTATGCCCCGGTAGGTACGCGTGTGCCCCGTAATGCACGTTTCGCAGATCTCCCCGCATGTCCCGCCCCTATATGTAATACTTACTTACTTACTTACTTTCTTTCTTGCTTGCTTGCTTGCTTGCAATGGTTGGGAGTGCCCGGCATGCCCCGCTGCAGAGACCAAGGGCGCAATGACTTGGCACCGCGGATGCCGGGACTCCGGCACTTCCCGTGGCACTGATGGTTGGTTCCAAAGACAAAAGGCCGTGCAAGGCCACCGCACCGCGGATGATTTTGCTCGTGCTGGCGCCGTTGTGTGGCCAAAGAACATGCGCGAATGCTCGTGTCGGAAGGGTTGGTGTCCTGGCCCCGCGGGTGTCACGAATGCTCGGTTGCGAAGACCATGGGACCAGAGCCATGGCACGTCGGATGATGGCTCCAGCTGGCGCCCCGGCACTTTCTGTGGCATTGATGCTCGGTTTCAAAGACAAACGTGCGCAGGGCCAGGGGACCGCGGATGACTGCTCGTGCTGGCCCCGTTGGGCGGCATTGATGGTCGGTTGCAAAGAAAATGCGCGATTGCTCGTGTCGGGGCCTGGCAAGCCAAGGCCAAGCGAGCCATGGCAACGCGGATGATGGCTCCAGCTGGCGCCCCGGCACTTTCTGTGGCATTGATGCTCGGTTTCGAAGACAAACGTGCGCAGGGCCAGGGGACCGCGGAGGACTGCTCGTGCTGGCCCCGTTGGGCGGCATTGATGGTGTGTTGCAGAGAGCATGTGCGATTGCAAGTGTCGGCCGGGTTTGGGTTCCCTTGGGCTTTCGGGTGCCTTGGACGCTGTCTTGCGAAGACCATGGGCACAAGGCCCCGTCCTGGCCCCTTGTTCGATTCGCTCTCGTCTTGCGCTTGCTTCCAAGGTCCTCCATGACCTTCCCCATGGCCTTGCTAGATCCCCCCCATGACGCATGACCTCTGTCCGTTGATTGGTTTTGAGTGCACACCATGCCCGGCTTGGCACCGTGTTGTCGCGTGAGTGGCATTTGGATCGTGCATGCTGGTGGGCTACCTGCCAATGCGCACAAGCCTTGCACACTAGCCTTGCGCACGAGCCTTGCACAAAAGCCTTGGACACAAGCCTTGCGCACAAGCCATGCGCACAAGCCTTGGACGCTAGCCTTGCACACAAGCCATGCATACAAGCCTTGCTCACAAGCCTTGGGCACTGGCCCATCGCAGTAGCCTTGCACACAAGCCTTGCGCACTAGCTTTGGGCACGAGCCTTGCGCACTTGCCTTGGGCACTAGCCTTGCACACAACCCTTGGGAACTAGCCTTGCGCACCAGCCTTGCCCACAAGCCTTGCACACCAGCCTTGCACACTAGCCTTGCATACAAGCCTTGCACACTAGCCTTGCACACAGGCCATGCTCACTAGCCTTGGGCACTAGCCTTGCACACAGACCTTGGGCACTAGCCTTGCGCACTAGCCTTGCCCACGAGCCTTGCACACTAGCCTTGCACGCAGGCCTTGCACGCTAGGCATGCTTGGGCCAGCAGCTCCCGCATCAAGTCGGCGGGTGTAGGCACGGTTGGGCGCAGATCCCGCATCGCCTCGTCGCGTCTGGGCGCAAACCCGTCGCGTCTCGTTGCGTCTTCAGAAGTCGTCGCTAACAGCACCTTTGGTTGCCACTGGTGGTTAGGCGGGTTGGTTGCGCAAACCCTATAGGAGGGTGGCATGCTGCGGGGCGCTGGAATGCGCAGGCTTAGGGCGTTTTTGCCCGGATAGGCACTGGAATGTGCTGGTTTTGGGCGTTTTTGCCTGGATAGGCTAAGGAATGGGCATGCTTTGGGCGTTTTCCCCGGATAGGCACTGGAATGGGCTGGTTTTGGGCGTTTTTGCCTGGATAGGCTAACGAATGGGGCATGCTTTGGGCGTTTTTGCCCGGGTAGGCACTGGAATGCCTGGCCTTGGCTGGGCATTGCTGGGTTGGGCTCCCTTGGCCTTTCAGGCGCCTTGGATGCTGTCTTGTGAAGACCATGGGCACAAGGCCATGGCATATAGTGGGGAATGGACCATGGTTGCCAAGGTTAGGCAATATAGAGGGCGGTGGGCGAGTAGGCCATGGCGTCACTTGTTTGCCCGTGTTTGCTCCCTTTGTGCGTTGTTTGGTTTTGGGAGCACACCTACCTTGCTAGGCTCGGCGGCTTACCCCTGCCCTTGTGGGTACTGGGTTGCACGTCTGTTTGCAACCCTATGGCTTGGTTGCTGCTGGCTTGGTTGGGTAGTTTGCCTCCGCCAATGCGCACAAGGGTTCTTTTTCTTCGTACCTGTGAGCTTACCTCCCTTGTTCGATTTGCTTTTGTAT
>NW_027518972.1:112500-117500 GCF_043159265.1 Tasmannia lanceolata | reverse complement strand
AAGCCTTGGGCACTAGCCTTGGACACTAGCCTTGCACACAGTCCTTGCACACTAGGCATGCTTGGGCGAGCTGATCCCGCATCAAGTCGACGGGTCTAGGCATTCTTGGGCGCAGATCCCGCATCGTCTCGTCGCGTCTGGGCGCAAACACGTCGCGTCTCGTTGCGTCTTCAGAAGTCGTCGCTAACAGCACCTTTGGTTGCCACTGGTGGTTAGGCTGGTTGGTTGCGCAAACCCTATAGGAGGGTGGCATGCTGGTGGGCGTTTTTGCCCGGATAGGCACTAGAATGTGCAGATTTTGGGCGTTTTTGCCTGGATAGGCTAAGGAATGGGCATGCTTTGGGCGTTTTTGCCCGGATAGGCACCGGAATGCTTGGCCTTGGCTTGTCCTAGCAAGGCATTGCTGGGTTGGGCTCCCTTGGCCTTTTGGGCGCCTTGGACGATGTCTTGCGAAGACCATGGGCACAAGGCCATGGCATATGGTGAGGAAAGGACCACGGTTGCCAAGGTTAGGCACCGGAATGCTTGGCCTTGGCTTGCCCTAGCAGGGCATTGCTGGGTTGGGCTCCCTTGGCCTTTTGGGCGCCTTGGACGATGTCTTGCGAAGACCATGGGCACAAGGCCATGGCATATGGTGAGGAAAGGACCACGGTTGCCAAGGTTAGGCACCGGAATGCTTGGCCTTGGCTTGCCAAAGCAGGGCATTGCTGGGTTGGGCTCCCTTGGCCTTCTGGGCGCCTTGGACACTGTCTTGGGAAGACCATGGGCACAAGGCCATGGCATATGGTGGGGAATGGACCACGGTTGCCAAGGCTAGGCATATAGAGAGGAATCGCATTTTTGCCCGGATAGGCACCGGAATGCTTGGCCTTGGCTTGCCATAGCAGGGCATTGCTGGGTTGGGCTCCCTTGGCCTTCCGGGGGCCTTGGACGCTGTCTTGGGAAGACCATGGGCACAAGGCCATGGCATATAGTGAGGAATGGACCACGGTTGGCAAGGCTAGGCATATAGAGAGGAATGGACCACGGTTGCCAAGGTTGCGCAAGTTTTGGGCATTTTTTGCCCGGATATGCCCAAGTATGCCCCGATAGGCCCGTTACGCCCCGGTATGAACGCGTATGCCCGGATAGACTCGGTATGCCTTGGGATACATGCGTATGCCCCGATAGGCTTGGTACGCCCCGATATGCGCACGTGTGCCCCAGTAGGGCTCGGTATGCCCCGGTATGTACGCGTGTGCCCCGATAGGCCCGGTATGCCCTGATAGGCCCGGTATGCCCCGATATGCACACGTGTGCCCCAATAGGGGTCGGTATGCCCCGGTAGGTACGCGTGTGCCCCGTAATGCACGTTTCGCAGATCTCCCCGCATGTCCCGCCCCTATATGTAATACTTACTTACTTACTTACTTTCTTTCTTGCTTGCTTGCTTGCTTGCAATGGTTGGGAGTGCCCGGCATGCCCCGCTGCAGAGACCAAGGGCGCAATGACTTGGCACCGCGGATGCCGGGACTCCGGCACTTCCCGTGGCACTGATGGTTGGTTCCAAAGACAAAAGGCCGTGCAAGGCCACCGCACCGCGGATGATTTTGCTCGTGCTGGCGCCGTTGTGTGGCCAAAGAACATGCGCGAATGCTCGTGTCGGAAGGGTTGGTGTCCTGGCCCCGCGGGTGTCACGAATGCTCGGTTGCGAAGACCATGGGACCAGAGCCATGGCACGTCGGATGATGGCTCCAGCTGGCGCCCCGGCACTTTCTGTGGCATTGATGCTCGGTTTCAAAGACAAACGTGCGCAGTGCCAGGGGACCGCGGATGACTGCTCGTGCTGGCCCCGTTGGGCGGCATTGATGGTCGGTTGCAAAGAAAATGCGCGATTGCTCGTGTCGGGGCCCGGCAAGCCAAGGCCAAGCGAGCCATGGCACGTCGGATGATGGCTCCAGCTGGCGCCCCGGCACTTTCTGTGGCATTGATGCTCGGTTTCAAAGACAAACGTGCGCAGGGCCAGGGGACCGCGGATGACTGCTCGTGCTGGCCCCGTTGGGCGGCATTGATGGTCGGTTGCAAAGAAAATGCGCGATTGCTCGTGTCGGGGCCTGGCAAGCCAAGGCCAAGCGAGCCATGGCAACGCGGATGATGGCTCGCTAGTGCTGGCGCCGTGCACAGTGGCCTCGCACACTCGCCCTGCACGCTTCCCTTGCACGCAGCCTTGCACACTAGCCTCGCATGCGAGCCTTGCACCCTAGCCATGCAAACTAGCCTTGCACGGTAGCCATGCACACAAGCCGTGCACATTAGCCATGCGCACAAGCCCCGCACACTAGCCTTGCGCACAACCCTTGCACACAAGCCATGCACTCGAGCAATGCACACAAGCCTTGCACTCAAGCAATGCACACAAGCCCTGGACACTAGCCTTGCACACGGGCCTGGCACACAAGCCTTGGGCACTAGCCTTGCGCACTAGCGTTCCACATGAGCCTTGCACACTAGCCTTGGACACTAGCCTTGCACACAGGCCTTGCACACTAGGCATGCTTGGGCGAGCTGATCCCGCATCAAGTCGACGGGTCTAGGCATTCTTGGGCGCAGATCCCGCATCGTCTCGTCGCGTCTGGGCGCAAACACGTCGCGTCTCGTTGCGTCTTCAGAAGTCGTCGCTAACAGCACCTTTGGTTGCCACTGGTGGTTAGGCTGGTTGGTTGCGCAAACCCTATAGGAGGGTGGCATGCTGGTGGGCGTTTTTGCCCGGATAGGCACTAGAATGTGCAGATTTTGGGCGTTTTTGCCTGGATAGGCTAAGGAATGGGCATGCTTTGGGCGTTTTTGCCCGGATAGGCACCGGAATGCTTGGCCTTGGCTTGTCCTAGCAAGGCATTGCTGGGTTGGGCTCCCTTGGCCTTTTGGGCGCCTTGGACGATGTCTTGCGAAGACCATGGGCACAAGGCCATGGCATATGGTGAGGAAAGGACCACGGTTGCCAAGGTTAGGCACCGGAATGCTTGGCCTTGGCTTGCCAAAGCAGGGCATTGCTGGGTTGGGCTCCCTTGGCCTTCCGGGCGCCTTGGACACTGTCTTGGGAAGACCATGGGCACAAGGCCATGGCATATGGTGGGGAATGGACCACGGTTGCCAAGGCTAGGCATATAGAGAGGAATTGCATTTTTGCCCGGATAGGCACCGGAATGCTTGGCCTTGGCTTGCCATAGCAGGGCATTGCTGGGTTGGGCTCCCTTGGCCTTCCGGGGGCCTTGGACGCTGTCTTGGGAAGACCATGGGCACAAGGCCATGGCATATAGTGAGGAATGGACCACGGTTGGCAAGGCTAGGCATATAGAGAGGAATGGACCACGGTTGCCAAGGTTGCGCAAGTTTTGGGCATTTTTTGCCCGGATATGCCCAAGTATGCCCCGATAGGCCCGTTACGCCCCGGTATGAACGCGTATGCCCGGATTGACTCGGTATGCCTTGGGATACATGCGTATGCCCCGATAGGCTTGGTACGCCCCGATATGCGCACGTGTGCCCCAGTAGGGCTCGGTATGCCCCGGTATGTACGCGTGTGCCCCGATAGGCCCGGTATGCCCCGATATGCACACGTGTGCCCCAATAGGGGTCGGTATGCCCCGGTAGGTACGCGTGTGCCCCGTAATGCACGTTTCGCAGATCTCCCCGCATGTCCCGCCCCTATATGTAATACTTACTTACTTACTTACTTTCTTTCTTGCTTGCTTGCTTGCTTGCAATGGTTGGGAGTGCCCGGCATGCCCCGCTGCAGAGACCAAGGGCGCAATGACTTGGCACCGTGGATGCCGGGACTCCGGCACTTCCCGTGGCACTGATGGTTGGTTCCAAAGACAAAAGGCCGTGCAAGGCCACCGCACCGCGGATGATTTTGCTCGTGCTGGCGCCGTTGTGTGGCCAAAGAACATGCGCGAATGCTCGTGTCGGAAGGGTTGGTGTCCTGGCCCCGCGGGTGTCACGAATGCTCGGTTGCGAAGACCATGGGACCAGAGCCATGGCACGTCGGATGATGGCTCCAGCTGGCGCCCCGGCACTTTCTGTGGCATTGATGCTCGGTTTCAAAGACAAACGTGCGCAGGGCCAGGGGACCGCGGATGACTGCTCGTGCTGGCCCCGTTGGGCGGCATTGATGGTCGGTTGCAAAGAAAATGCGCGATTGCTCGTGTCGGGGCCTGGCAAGCCAAGGCCAAGCGAGCCATGGCAACGCGGATGATGGCTCCAGCTGGCGCCCCGGCACTTTCTGTGGCATTGATGCTCGGTTTCGAAGACAAACGTGCGCAGGGCCAGGGGACCGCGGAGGACTGCTCGTGCTGGCCCCGTTGGGCGGCATTGATGGTGTGTTGCAGAGAGCATGTGCGATTGCAAGTGTCGGCCGGGTTTGGGTTCCCTTGGGCTTTCGGGTGCCTTGGACGCTGTCTTGCGAAGACCATGGGCACAAGGCCCCGTCCTGGCCCCTTGTTCGATTCGCTCTCGTCTTGCGCTTGCTTCCAAGGTCCTCCATGACCTTCCCCATGGCCTTGCTAGATCCCCCCCATGACGCATGACCTCTGTCCGTTGATTGGTTTTGAGTGCACACCATGCCCGGCTTGGCACCGTGTTGTCGCGTGAGTGGCATTTGGATCGTGCATGCTGGTGGGCTACCTGCCAATGCGCACAAGCCTTGCACACTAGCCTTGCGCACGAGCCTTGCACAAAAGCCTTGGACACAAGCCTTGCGCACAAGCCATGCGCACAAGCCTTGGACGCTAGCCTTGCACACAAGCCATGCATACAAGCCTTGCTCACAAGCCTTGGGCACTGGCCCATCGCAGTAGCCTTGCACACAAGCCTTGCGCACTAGCTTTGGGCACGAGCCTTGCGCACTTGCCTTGGGCACTAGCCTTGCACACAACCCTTGGGAACTAGCCTTGCGCACCAGCCTTGCCCACAAGCCTTGCACACCAGCCTTGCACACTAGCCTTGCATACAAGCCTTGCACA
>NW_027518972.1:90000-92500 GCF_043159265.1 Tasmannia lanceolata | reverse complement strand
GGGCTCCCTTGGCCTTTTGGGCGCCTTGGACGATGTCTTGCGAAGACCATGGGCACAAGGCCATGGCATATGGTGAGGAAAGGACCACGGTTGCCAAGGTTAGGCACCGGAATGCTTGGCCTTGGCTTGCCCTAGCAGGGCATTGCTGGGTTGGGCTCCCTTGGCCTTTTGGGCGCCTTGGACGATGTCTTGCGAAGACCATGGGCACAAGGCCATGGCATATGGTGAGGAAAGGACCACGGTTGCCAAGGTTAGGCACCGGAATGCTTGGCCTTGGCTTGCCAAAGCAGGGCATTGCTGGGTTGGGCTCCCTTGGCCTTCCGGGCGCCTTGGACACTGTCTTGGGAAGACCATGGGCACAAGGCCATGGCATATGGTGGGGAATGGACCACGGTTGCCAAGGCTAGGCATATAGAGAGGAATCGCATTTTTGCCCGGATAGGCACCGGAATGCTTGGCCTTGGCTTGCCATAGCAGGGCATTGCTGGGTTGGGCTCCCTTGGCCTTCCGGGGGCCTTGGACGCTGTCTTGGGAAGACCATGGGCACAAGGCCATGGCATATAGTGAGGAATGGACCACGGTTGGCAAGGCTAGGCATATAGAGAGGAATGGACCACGGTTGCCAAGGTTGCGCAAGTTTTGGGCATTTTTTGCCCGGATATGCCCAAGTATGCCCCGATAGGCCCGTTACGCCCCGGTATGAACGCGTATGCCCGGATAGACTCGGTATGCCTTGGGATACATGCGTATGCCCCGATAGGCTTGGTACGCCCCGATATGCGCACGTGTGCCCCAGTAGGGCTCGGTATGCCCCGGTATGTACGCGTGTGCCCCGATAGGCCCGGTATGCCCCGATATGCACACGTGTGCCCCAATAGGGGTCGGTATGCCCCGGTAGGTACGCGTGTGCCCCGTAATGCACGTTTCGCAGATCTCCCCGCATGTCCCGCCCCTATATGTAATACTTACTTACTTACTTACTTTCTTTCTTGCTTGCTTGCTTGCTTGCAATGGTTGGGAGTGCCCGGCATGCCCCGCTGCAGAGACCAAGGGCGCAATGACTTGGCACCGCGGATGCCGGGACTCCGGCACTTCCCGTGGCACTGATGGTTGGTTCCAAAGACAAAAGGCCGTGCAAGGCCACCGCACCGCGGATGATTTTGCTCGTGCTGGCGCCGTTGTGTGGCCAAAGAACATGCGCGAATGCTCGTGTCGGAAGGGTTGGTGTCCTGGCCCCGCGGGTGTCACGAATGCTCGGTTGCGAAGACCATGGGACCAGAGCCATGGCACGTCGGATGATGGCTCCAGCTGGCGCCCCGGCACTTTCTGTGGCATTGATGCTCGGTTTCAAAGACAAACGTGCGCAGGGCCAGGGGACCGCGGATGACTGCTCGTGCTGGCCCCGTTGGGCGGCATTGATGGTCGGTTGCAAAGAAAATGCGCGATTGCTCGTGTCGGGGCCTGGCAAGCCAAGGCCAAGCGAGCCATGGCAACGCGGATGATGGCTCCAGCTGGCGCCCCGGCACTTTCTGTGGCATTGATGCTCGGTTTCGAAGACAAACGTGCGCAGGGCCAGGGGACCGCGGAGGACTGCTCGTGCTGGCCCCGTTGGGCGGCATTGATGGTGTGTTGCAGAGAGCATGTGCGATTGCAAGTGTCGGCCGGGTTTGGGTTCCCTTGGGCTTTCGGGTGCCTTGGACGCTGTCTTGCGAAGACCATGGGCACAAGGCCCCGTCCTGGCCCCTTGTTCGATTCGCTCTCGTCTTGCGCTTGCTTCCAAGGTCCTCCATGACCTTCCCCATGGCCTTGCTAGATCCCCCCCATGACGCATGACCTCTGTCCGTTGATTGGTTTTGAGTGCACACCATGCCCGGCTTGGCACCGTGTTGTCGCGTGAGTGGCATTTGGATCGTGCATGCTGGTGGGCTACCTGCCAATGCGCACAAGCCTTGCACACTAGCCTTGCGCACGAGCCTTGCACAAAAGCCTTGGACACAAGCCTTGCGCACAAGCCATGCGCACAAGCCTTGGACGCTAGCCTTGCACACAAGCCATGCATACAAGCCTTGCTCACAAGCCTTGGGCACTGGCCCATCGCAGTAGCCTTGCACACAAGCCTTGCGCACTAGCTTTGGGCACGAGCCTTGCGCACTTGCCTTGGGCACTAGCCTTGCACACAACCCTTGGGAACTAGCCTTGCGCACCAGCCTTGCCCACAAGCCTTGCACACCAGCCTTGCACACTAGCCTTGCATACAAGCCTTGCACACTAGCCTTGCACACAGGCCATGCTCACTAGCCTTGGGCACTAGCCTTGCACACAGACCTTGGGCACTAGCCTTGCGCACTAGCCTTGCCCACGAGCCTTGCACACTAGCCTTGCACGCAGGCCTTGCACGCTAGGCATGCTTGGGCCAGCAGCTCCCGCATCAAGTCGGCGGGTGTAGGCACGGTTGGGCGCAGATCCCGCATCGCCTCGTCGCGTCTGGGCGCAAACCCGT
>NW_027518972.1:67500-70000 GCF_043159265.1 Tasmannia lanceolata | reverse complement strand
ATATGGTGGGGAATGGACCACGGTTGCCAAGGCTAGGCATATAGAGAGGAATCGCATTTTTGCCCGGATAGGCACCGGAATGCTTGGCCTTGGCTTGCCATAGCAGGGCATTGCTGGGTTGGGCTCCCTTGGCCTTCCGGGGGCCTTGGACGCTGTCTTGGGAAGACCATGGGCACAAGGCCATGGCATATAGTGAGGAATGGACCACGGTTGGCAAGGCTAGGCATATAGAGAGGAATGGACCACGGTTGCCAAGGTTGCGCAAGTTTTGGGCATTTTTTGCCCGGATATGCCCAAGTATGCCCCGATAGGCCCGTTACGCCCCGGTATGAACGCGTATGCCCGGATAGACTCGGTATGCCTTGGGATACATGCGTATGCCCCGATAGGCTTGGTACGCCCCGATATGCGCACGTGTGCCCCAGTAGGGCTCGGTATGCCCCGGTATGTACGCGTGTGCCCCGATAGGCCCGGTATGCCCCGATATGCACACGTGTGCCCCAATAGGGGTCGGTATGCCCCGGTAGGTACGCGTGTGCCCCGTAATGCACGTTTCGCAGATCTCCCCGCATGTCCCGCCCCTATATGTAATACTTACTTACTTACTTACTTTCTTTCTTGCTTGCTTGCTTGCTTGCAATGGTTGGGAGTGCCCGGCATGCCCCGCTGCAGAGACCAAGGGCGCAATGACTTGGCACCGCGGATGCCGGGACTCCGGCACTTCCCGTGGCACTGATGGTTGGTTCCAAAGACAAAAGGCCGTGCAAGGCCACCGCACCGCGGATGATTTTGCTCGTGCTGGCGCCGTTGTGTGGCCAAAGAACATGCGCGAATGCTCGTGTCGGAAGGGTTGGTGTCCTGGCCCCGCGGGTGTCACGAATGCTCGGTTGCGAAGACCATGGGACCAGAGCCATGGCACGTCGGATGATGGCTCCAGCTGGCGCCCCGGCACTTTCTGTGGCATTGATGCTCGGTTTCAAAGACAAACGTGCGCAGGGCCAGGGGACCGCGGATGACTGCTCGTGCTGGCCCCGTTGGGCGGCATTGATGGTCGGTTGCAAAGAAAATGCGCGATTGCTCGTGTCGGGGCCTGGCAAGCCAAGGCCAAGCGAGCCATGGCAACGCGGATGATGGCTCCAGCTGGCGCCCCGGCACTTTCTGTGGCATTGATGCTCGGTTTCGAAGACAAACGTGCGCAGGGCCAGGGGACCGCGGAGGACTGCTCGTGCTGGCCCCGTTGGGCGGCATTGATGGTGTGTTGCAGAGAGCATGTGCGATTGCAAGTGTCGGCCGGGTTTGGGTTCCCTTGGGCTTTCGGGTGCCTTGGACGCTGTCTTGCGAAGACCATGGGCACAAGGCCCCGTCCTGGCCCCTTGTTCGATTCGCTCTCGTCTTGCGCTTGCTTCCAAGGTCCTCCATGACCTTCCCCATGGCCTTGCTAGATCCCCCCCATGACGCATGACCTCTGTCCGTTGATTGGTTTTGAGTGCACACCATGCCCGGCTTGGCACCGTGTTGTCGCGTGAGTGGCATTTGGATCGTGCATGCTGGTGGGCTACCTGCCAATGCGCACAAGCCTTGCACACTAGCCTTGCGCACGAGCCTTGCACAAAAGCCTTGGACACAAGCCTTGCGCACAAGCCATGCGCACAAGCCTTGGACGCTAGCCTTGCACACAAGCCATGCATACAAGCCTTGCTCACAAGCCTTGGGCACTGGCCCATCGCAGTAGCCTTGCACACAAGCCTTGCGCACTAGCTTTGGGCACGAGCCTTGCGCACTTGCCTTGGGCACTAGCCTTGCACACAACCCTTGGGAACTAGCCTTGCGCACCAGCCTTGCCCACAAGCCTTGCACACCAGCCTTGCACACTAGCCTTGCATACAAGCCTTGCACACTAGCCTTGCACACAGGCCATGCTCACTAGCCTTGGGCACTAGCCTTGCACACAGACCTTGGGCACTAGCCTTGCGCACTAGCCTTGCCCACGAGCCTTGCACACTAGCCTTGCACGCAGGCCTTGCACGCTAGGCATGCTTGGGCCAGCAGCTCCCGCATCAAGTCGGCGGGTGTAGGCACGGTTGGGCGCAGATCCCGCATCGCCTCGTCGCGTCTGGGCGCAAACCCGTCGCGTCTCGTTGCGTCTTCAGAAGTCGTCGCTAACAGCACCTTTGGTTGCCACTGGTGGTTAGGCGGGTTGGTTGCGCAAACCCTATAGGAGGGTGGCATGCTGCGGGGCGCTGGAATGCGCAGGCTTAGGGCGTTTTTGCCCGGATAGGCACTGGAATGTGCTGGTTTTGGGCGTTTTTGCCTGGATAGGCTAAGGAATGGGCATGCTTTGGGCGTTTTCCCCGGATAGGCACTGGAATGGGCTGGTTTTGGGCGTTTTTGCCTGGATAGGCTAACGAATGGGGCATGCTTTGGGCGTTTTTGCCCGGGTAGGCACTGGAATGCCTGGCCTTGGCTGGGCATTGCTGGGTTGGGCTCCCTTGGCCTTTCA
>NW_027518972.1:55000-57500 GCF_043159265.1 Tasmannia lanceolata | reverse complement strand
GTGCACAGTGGCCTCGCACACTCGCCCTGCACGCTTCCCTTGCACGCAGCCTTGCACACTAGCCTCGCATGCGAGCCTTGCACCCTAGCCATGCAAACTAGCCTTGCACGGTAGCCATGCACACAAGCCGTGCACATTAGCCATGCGCACAAGCCCCGCACACTAGCCTTGCGCACAACCCTTGCACACAAGCCATGCACTCGAGCAATGCACACAAGCCTTGCACTCAAGCAATGCACACAAGCCCTGGACACTAGCCTTGCACACGGGCCTGGCACACAAGCCTTGGGCACTAGCCTTGCGCACTAGCGTTCCACATGAGCCTTGCACACTAGCCTTGGACACTAGCCTTGCACACAGGCCTTGCACACTAGGCATGCTTGGGCGAGCTGATCCCGCATCAAGTCGACGGGTCTAGGCATTCTTGGGCGCAGATCCCGCATCGTCTCGTCGCGTCTGGGCGCAAACACGTCGCGTCTCGTTGCGTCTTCAGAAGTCGTCGCTAACAGCACCTTTGGTTGCCACTGGTGGTTAGGCTGGTTGGTTGCGCAAACCCTATAGGAGGGTGGCATGCTGGTGGGCGTTTTTGCCCGGATAGGCACTAGAATGTGCAGATTTTGGGCGTTTTTGCCTGGATAGGCTAAGGAATGGGCATGCTTTGGGCGTTTTTGCCCGGATAGGCACCGGAATGCTTGGCCTTGGCTTGTCCTAGCAAGGCATTGCTGGGTTGGGCTCCCTTGGCCTTTTGGGCGCCTTGGACGATGTCTTGCGAAGACCATGGGCACAAGGCCATGGCATATGGTGAGGAAAGGACCACGGTTGCCAAGGTTAGGCACCGGAATGCTTGGCCTTGGCTTGCCAAAGCAGGGCATTGCTGGGTTGGGCTCCCTTGGCCTTCCGGGCGCCTTGGACACTGTCTTGGGAAGACCATGGGCACAAGGCCATGGCATATGGTGGGGAATGGACCACGGTTGCCAAGGCTAGGCATATAGAGAGGAATTGCATTTTTGCCCGGATAGGCACCGGAATGCTTGGCCTTGGCTTGCCATAGCAGGGCATTGCTGGGTTGGGCTCCCTTGGCCTTCCGGGGGCCTTGGACGCTGTCTTGGGAAGACCATGGGCACAAGGCCATGGCATATAGTGAGGAATGGACCACGGTTGGCAAGGCTAGGCATATAGAGAGGAATGGACCACGGTTGCCAAGGTTGCGCAAGTTTTGGGCATTTTTTGCCCGGATATGCCCAAGTATGCCCCGATAGGCCCGTTACGCCCCGGTATGAACGCGTATGCCCGGATAGACTCGGTATGCCTTGGGATACATGCGTATGCCCCGATAGGCTTGGTACGCCCCGATATGCGCACGTGTGCCCCAGTAGGGCTCGGTATGCCCCGGTATGTACGCGTGTGCCCCGATAGGCCCGGTATGCCCCGATATGCACACGTGTGCCCCAATAGGGGTCGGTATGCCCCGGTAGGTACGCGTGTGCCCCGTAATGCACGTTTCGCAGATCTCCCCGCATGTCCCGCCCCTATATGTAATACTTACTTACTTACTTACTTTCTTTCTTGCTTGCTTGCTTGCTTGCAATGGTTGGGAGTGCCCGGCATGCCCCGCTGCAGAGACCAAGGGCGCAATGACTTGGCACCGCGGATGCCGGGACTCCGGCACTTCCCGTGGCACTGATGGTTGGTTCCAAAGACAAAAGGCCGTGCAAGGCCACCGCACCGCGGATGATTTTGCTCGTGCTGGCGCCGTTGTGTGGCCAAAGAACATGCGCGAATGCTCGTGTCGGAAGGGTTGGTGTCCTGGCCCCGCGGGTGTCACGAATGCTCGGTTGCGAAGACCATGGGACCAGAGCCATGGCACGTCGGATGATGGCTCCAGCTGGCGCCCCGGCACTTTCTGTGGCATTGATGCTCGGTTTCAAAGACAAACGTGCGCAGGGCCAGGGGACCGCGGATGACTGCTCGTGCTGGCCCCGTTGGGCGGCATTGATGGTCGGTTGCAAAGAAAATGCGCGATTGCTCGTGTCGGGGCCTGGCAAGCCAAGGCCAAGCGAGCCATGGCAACGCGGATGATGGCTCCAGCTGGCGCCCCGGCACTTTCTGTGGCATTGATGCTCGGTTTCGAAGACAAACGTGCGCAGGGCCAGGGGACCGCGGAGGACTGCTCGTGCTGGCCCCGTTGGGCGGCATTGATGGTGTGTTGCAGAGAGCATGTGCGATTGCAAGTGTCGGCCGGGTTTGGGTTCCCTTGGGCTTTCGGGTGCCTTGGACGCTGTCTTGCGAAGACCATGGGCACAAGGCCCCGTCCTGGCCCCTTGTTCGATTCGCTCTCGTCTTGCGCTTGCTTCCAAGGTCCTCCATGACCTTCCCCATGGCCTTGCTAGATCCCCCCCATGACGCATGACCTCTGTCCGTTGATTGGTTTTGAGTGCACACCATGCCCGGCTTGGCACCGTGTTGTCGCGTGAGTGGCATTTGGATCGTGCATGCTGGT
>NW_027518972.1:42500-45000 GCF_043159265.1 Tasmannia lanceolata | reverse complement strand
GTGTGCCCCAGTAGGGCTCGGTATGCCCCGGTATGTACGCGTGTGCCCCGATAGGCCCGGTATGCCCCGATATGCACACGTGTGCCCCAATAGGGGTCGGTATGCCCCGGTAGGTACGCGTGTGCCCCGTAATGCACGTTTCGCAGATCTCCCCGCATGTCCCGCCCCTATATGTAATACTTACTTACTTACTTACTTTCTTTCTTGCTTGCTTGCTTGCTTGCAATGGTTGGGAGTGCCCGGCATGCCCCGCTGCAGAGACCAAGGGCGCAATGACTTGGCACCGCGGATGCCGGGACTCCGGCACTTCCCGTGGCACTGATGGTTGGTTCCAAAGACAAAAGGCCGTGCAAGGCCACCGCACCGCGGATGATTTTGCTCGTGCTGGCGCCGTTGTGTGGCCAAAGAACATGCGCGAATGCTCGTGTCGGAAGGGTTGGTGTCCTGGCCCCGCGGGTGTCACGAATGCTCGGTTGCGAAGACCATGGGACCAGAGCCATGGCACGTCGGATGATGGCTCCAGCTGGCGCCCCGGCACTTTCTGTGGCATTGATGCTCGGTTTCAAAGACAAACGTGCGCAGTGCCAGGGGACCGCGGATGACTGCTCGTGCTGGCCCCGTTGGGCGGCATTGATGGTCGGTTGCAAAGAAAATGCGCGATTGCTCGTGTCGGGGCCCGGCAAGCCAAGGCCAAGCGAGCCATGGCACGTCGGATGATGGCTCCAGCTGGCGCCCCGGCACTTTCTGTGGCATTGATGCTCGGTTTCAAAGACAAACGTGCGCAGGGCCAGGGGACCGCGGATGACTGCTCGTGCTGGCCCCGTTGGGCGGCATTGATGGTCGGTTGCAAAGAAAATGCGCGATTGCTCGTGTCGGGGCCTGGCAAGCCAAGGCCAAGCGAGCCATGGCAACGCGGATGATGGCTCGCTAGTGCTGGCGCCGTGCACAGTGGCCTCGCACACTCGCCCTGCACGCTTCCCTTGCACGCAGCCTTGCACACTAGCCTCGCATGCGAGCCTTGCACCCTAGCCATGCAAACTAGCCTTGCACGGTAGCCATGCACACAAGCCGTGCACATTAGCCATGCGCACAAGCCCCGCACACTAGCCTTGCGCACAACCCTTGCACACAAGCCATGCACTCGAGCAATGCACACAAGCCTTGCACTCAAGCAATGCACACAAGCCCTGGACACTAGCCTTGCACACGGGCCTGGCACACAAGCCTTGGGCACTAGCCTTGCGCACTAGCGTTCCACATGAGCCTTGCACACTAGCCTTGGACACTAGCCTTGCACACAGGCCTTGCACACTAGGCATGCTTGGGCGAGCTGATCCCGCATCAAGTCGACGGGTCTAGGCATTCTTGGGCGCAGATCCCGCATCGTCTCGTCGCGTCTGGGCGCAAACACGTCGCGTCTCGTTGCGTCTTCAGAAGTCGTCGCTAACAGCACCTTTGGTTGCCACTGGTGGTTAGGCTGGTTGGTTGCGCAAACCCTATAGGAGGGTGGCATGCTGGTGGGCGTTTTTGCCCGGATAGGCACTAGAATGTGCAGATTTTGGGCGTTTTTGCCTGGATAGGCTAAGGAATGGGCATGCTTTGGGCGTTTTTGCCCGGATAGGCACCGGAATGCTTGGCCTTGGCTTGTCCTAGCAAGGCATTGCTGGGTTGGGCTCCCTTGGCCTTTTGGGCGCCTTGGACGATGTCTTGCGAAGACCATGGGCACAAGGCCATGGCATATGGTGAGGAAAGGACCACGGTTGCCAAGGTTAGGCACCGGAATGCTTGGCCTTGGCTTGCCAAAGCAGGGCATTGCTGGGTTGGGCTCCCTTGGCCTTCCGGGCGCCTTGGACACTGTCTTGGGAAGACCATGGGCACAAGGCCATGGCATATGGTGGGGAATGGACCACGGTTGCCAAGGTTAGGCATATAGAGAGGAATTGCATTTTTGCCCGGATAGGCACCGGAATGCTTGGCCTTGGCTTGCCATAGCAGGGCATTGCTGGGTTGGGCTCCCTTGGCCTTCCGGGGGCCTTGGACGCTGTCTTGGGAAGACCATGGGCACAAGGCCATGGCATATAGTGAGGAATGGACCACGGTTGGCAAGGCTAGGCATATAGAGAGGAATGGACCACGGTTGCCAAGGTTGCGCAAGTTTTGGGCATTTTTTGCCCGGATATGCCCAAGTATGCCCCGATAGGCCCGTTACGCCCCGGTATGAACGCGTATGCCCGGATTGACTCGGTATGCCTTGGGATACATGCGTATGCCCCGATAGGCTTGGTACGCCCCGATATGCGCACGTGTGCCCCAGTAGGGCTCGGTATGCCCCGGTATGTACGCGTGTGCCCCGATAGGCCCGGTATGCCCCGATATGCACACGTGTGCCCCAATAGGGGTCGGTATGCCCCGGTAGGTACGCGTGTGCCCCGTAATGCACGTTTCGCAGATCTCCCCGCATGTCCCGCCCCTATATGTAATACTTACTTACTTACTTACT
>NW_027518972.1:30000-32500 GCF_043159265.1 Tasmannia lanceolata | reverse complement strand
TGCTGGTGGGCGTTTTTGCCCGGATAGGCACTAGAATGTGCAGATTTTGGGCGTTTTTGCCTGGATAGGCTAAGGAATGGGCATGCTTTGGGCGTTTTTGCCCGGATAGGCACCGGAATGCTTGGCCTTGGCTTGTCCTAGCAAGGCATTGCTGGGTTGGGCTCCCTTGGCCTTTTGGGCGCCTTGGACGATGTCTTGCGAAGACCATGGGCACAAGGCCATGGCATATGGTGAGGAAAGGACCACGGTTGCCAAGGTTAGGCACCGGAATGCTTGGCCTTGGCTTGCCCTAGCAGGGCATTGCTGGGTTGGGCTCCCTTGGCCTTTTGGGCGCCTTGGACGATGTCTTGCGAAGACCATGGGCACAAGGCCATGGCATATGGTGAGGAAAGGACCACGGTTGCCAAGGTTAGGCACCGGAATGCTTGGCCTTGGCTTGCCAAAGCAGGGCATTGCTGGGTTGGGCTCCCTTGGCCTTCCGGGCGCCTTGGACACTGTCTTGGGAAGACCATGGGCACAAGGCCATGGCATATGGTGGGGAATGGACCACGGTTGCCAAGGCTAGGCATATAGAGAGGAATCGCATTTTTGCCCGGATAGGCACCGGAATGCTTGGCCTTGGCTTGCCATAGCAGGGCATTGCTGGGTTGGGCTCCCTTGGCCTTCCGGGGGCCTTGGACGCTGTCTTGGGAAGACCATGGGCACAAGGCCATGGCATATAGTGAGGAATGGACCACGGTTGGCAAGGCTAGGCATATAGAGAGGAATGGACCACGGTTGCCAAGGTTGCGCAAGTTTTGGGCATTTTTTGCCCGGATATGCCCAAGTATGCCCCGATAGGCCCGTTACGCCCCGGTATGAACGCGTATGCCCGGATAGACTCGGTATGCCTTGGGATACATGCGTATGCCCCGATAGGCTTGGTACGCCCCGATATGCGCACGTGTGCCCCAGTAGGGCTCGGTATGCCCCGGTATGTACGCGTGTGCCCCGATAGGCCCAGTATGCCCCGATATGCACACGTGTGCCCCAATAGGGGTCGGTATGCCCCGGTAGGTACGCGTGTGCCCCGTAATGCACGTTTCGCAGATCTCCCCGCATGTCCCGCCCCTATATGTAATACTTACTTACTTACTTACTTTCTTTCTTGCTTGCTTGCTTGCTTGCAATGGTTGGGAGTGCCCGGCATGCCCCGCTGCAGAGACCAAGGGCGCAATGACTTGGCACCGCGGATGCCGGGACTCCGGCACTTCCCGTGGCACTGATGGTTGGTTCCAAAGACAAAAGGCCGTGCAAGGCCACCGCACCGCGGATGATTTTGCTCGTGCTGGCGCCGTTGTGTGGCCAAAGAACATGCGCGAATGCTCGTGTCGGAAGGGTTGGTGTCCTGGCCCCGCGGGTGTCACGAATGCTCGGTTGCGAAGACCATGGGACCAGAGCCATGGCACGTCGGATGATGGCTCCAGCTGGCGCCCCGGCACTTTCTGTGGCATTGATGCTCGGTTTCAAAGACAAACGTGCGCAGGGCCAGGGGACCGCGGATGACTGCTCGTGCTGGCCCCGTTGGGCGGCATTGATGGTCGGTTGCAAAGAAAATGCGCGATTGCTCGTGTCGGGGCCTGGCAAGCCAAGGCCAAGCGAGCCATGGCAACGCGGATGATGGCTCCAGCTGGCGCCCCGGCACTTTCTGTGGCATTGATGCTCGGTTTCGAAGACAAACGTGCGCAGGGCCAGGGGACCGCGGAGGACTGCTCGTGCTGGCCCCGTTGGGCGGCATTGATGGTGTGTTGCAGAGAGCATGTGCGATTGCAAGTGTCGGCCGGGTTTGGGTTCCCTTGGGCTTTCGGGTGCCTTGGACGCTGTCTTGCGAAGACCATGGGCACAAGGCCCCGTCCTGGCCCCTTGTTCGATTCGCTCTCGTCTTGCGCTTGCTTCCAAGGTCCTCCATGACCTTCCCCATGGCCTTGCTAGATCCCCCCCATGACGCATGACCTCTGTCCGTTGATTGGTTTTGAGTGCACACCATGCCCGGCTTGGCACCGTGTTGTCGCGTGAGTGGCATTTGGATCGTGCATGCTGGTGGGCTACCTGCCAATGCGCACAAGCCTTGCACACTAGCCTTGCGCACGAGCCTTGCACAAAAGCCTTGGACACAAGCCTTGCGCACAAGCCATGCGCACAAGCCTTGGACGCTAGCCTTGCACACAAGCCATGCATACAAGCCTTGCTCACAAGCCTTGGGCACTGGCCCATCGCAGTAGCCTTGCACACAAGCCTTGCGCACTAGCTTTGGGCACGAGCCTTGCGCACTTGCCTTGGGCACTAGCCTTGCACACAACCCTTGGGAACTAGCCTTGCGCACCAGCCTTGCCCACAAGCCTTGCACACCAGCCTTGCACACTAGCCTTGCATACAAGCCTTGCACACTAGCCTTGCACACAGGCCATGCTCACTAGCCTTGGGCACTAGCCTTGCACACAGACCTTGGGCACTAGCCTTG
>NW_027518972.1:17500-20000 GCF_043159265.1 Tasmannia lanceolata | reverse complement strand
TGTGGCCAAAGAACATGCGCGAATGCTCGTGTCGGAAGGGTTGGTGTCCTGGCCCCGCGGGTGTCACGAATGCTCGGTTGCGAAGACCATGGGACCAGAGCCATGGCACGTCGGATGATGGCTCCAGCTGGCGCCCCGGCACTTTCTGTGGCATTGATGCTCGGTTTCAAAGACAAACGTGCGCAGTGCCAGGGGACCGCGGATGACTGCTCGTGCTGGCCCCGTTGGGCGGCATTGATGGTCGGTTGCAAAGAAAATGCGCGATTGCTCGTGTCGGGGCCCGGCAAGCCAAGGCCAAGCGAGCCATGGCACGTCGGATGATGGCTCCAGCTGGCGCCCCGGCACTTTCTGTGGCATTGATGCTCGGTTTCAAAGACAAACGTGCGCAGGGCCAGGGGACCGCGGATGACTGCTCGTGCTGGCCCCGTTGGGCGGCATTGATGGTCGGTTGCAAAGAAAATGCGCGATTGCTCGTGTCGGGGCCTGGCAAGCCAAGGCCAAGCGAGCCATGGCAACGCGGATGATGGCTCGCTAGTGCTGGCGCCGTGCACAGTGGCCTCGCACACTCGCCCTGCACGCTTCCCTTGCACGCAGCCTTGCACACTAGCCTCGCATGCGAGCCTTGCACCCTAGCCATGCAAACTAGCCTTGCACGGTAGCCATGCACACAAGCCGTGCACATTAGCCATGCGCACAAGCCCCGCACACTAGCCTTGCGCACAACCCTTGCACACAAGCCATGCACTCGAGCAATGCACACAAGCCTTGCACTCAAGCAATGCACACAAGCCCTGGACACTAGCCTTGCACACGGGCCTGGCACACAAGCCTTGGGCACTAGCCTTGCGCACTAGCGTTCCACATGAGCCTTGCACACTAGCCTTGGACACTAGCCTTGCACACAGGCCTTGCACACTAGGCATGCTTGGGCGAGCTGATCCCGCATCAAGTCGACGGGTCTAGGCATTCTTGGGCGCAGATCCCGCATCGTCTCGTCGCGTCTGGGCGCAAACACGTCGCGTCTCGTTGCGTCTTCAGAAGTCGTCGCTAACAGCACCTTTGGTTGCCACTGGTGGTTAGGCTGGTTGGTTGCGCAAACCCTATAGGAGGGTGGCATGCTGGTGGGCGTTTTTGCCCGGATAGGCACTAGAATGTGCAGATTTTGGGCGTTTTTGCCTGGATAGGCTAAGGAATGGGCATGCTTTGGGCGTTTTTGCCCGGATAGGCACCGGAATGCTTGGCCTTGGCTTGTCCTAGCAAGGCATTGCTGGGTTGGGCTCCCTTGGCCTTTTGGGCGCCTTGGACGATGTCTTGCGAAGACCATGGGCACAAGGCCATGGCATATGGTGAGGAAAGGACCACGGTTGCCAAGGTTAGGCACCGGAATGCTTGGCCTTGGCTTGCCAAAGCAGGGCATTGCTGGGTTGGGCTCCCTTGGCCTTCCGGGCGCCTTGGACACTGTCTTGGGAAGACCATGGGCACAAGGCCATGGCATATGGTGGGGAATGGACCACGGTTGCCAAGGCTAGGCATATAGAGAGGAATTGCATTTTTGCCCGGATAGGCACCGGAATGCTTGGCCTTGGCTTGCCATAGCAGGGCATTGCTGGGTTGGGCTCCCTTGGCCTTCCGGGGGCCTTGGACGCTGTCTTGGGAAGACCATGGGCACAAGGCCATGGCATATAGTGAGGAATGGACCACGGTTGGCAAGGCTAGGCATATAGAGAGGAATGGACCACGGTTGCCAAGGTTGCGCAAGTTTTGGGCATTTTTTGCCCGGATATGCCCAAGTATGCCCCGATAGGCCCGTTACGCCCCGGTATGAACGCGTATGCCTTGGGATACATGCGTATGCCCCGATAGGCTTGGTACGCCCCGATATGCGCACGTGTGCCCCAGTAGGGCTCGGTATGCCCCGGTATGTACGCGTGTGCCCCGATAGGCCCGGTATGCCCCGATATGCACACGTGTGCCCCAATAGGGGTCGGTATGCCCCGGTAGGTACGCGTGTGCCCCGTAATGCACGTTTCGCAGATCTCCCCGCATGTCCCGCCCCTATATGTAATACTTACTTACTTACTTACTTTCTTTCTTGCTTGCTTGCTTGCTTGCAATGGTTGGGAGTGCCCGGCATGCCCCGCTGCAGAGACCAAGGGCGCAATGACTTGGCACCGCGGATGCCGGGACTCCGGCACTTCCCGTGGCACTGATGGTTGGTTCCAAAGACAAAAGGCCGTGCAAGGCCACCGCACCGCGGATGATTTTGCTCGTGCTGGCGCCGTTGTGTGGCCAAAGAACATGCGCGAATGCTCGTGTCGGAAGGGTTGGTGTCCTGGCCCCGCGGGTGTCACGAATGCTCGGTTGCGAAGACCATGGGACCAGAGCCATGGCACGTCGGATGATGGCTCCAGCTGGCGCCCCGGCACTTTCTGTGGCATTGATGCTCGGTTTCAAAGACAAACGTGCGCAGGGCCAGGGGACCGCGGATGACTGCTCGTGC
>NW_027518972.1:2500-7500 GCF_043159265.1 Tasmannia lanceolata | reverse complement strand
TTAGGCACCGGAATGCTTGGCCTTGGCTTGCCAAAGCAGGGCATTGCTGGGTTGGGCTCCCTTGGCCTTCCGGGCGCCTTGGACACTGTCTTGGGAAGACCATGGGCACAAGGCCATGGCATATGGTGGGGAATGGACCACGGTTGCCAAGGCTAGGCATATAGAGAGGAATCGCATTTTTGCCCGGATAGGCACCGGAATGCTTGGCCTTGGCTTGCCATAGCAGGGCATTGCTGGGTTGGGCTCCCTTGGCCTTCCGGGGGCCTTGGACGCTGTCTTGGGAAGACCATGGGCACAAGGCCATGGCATATAGTGAGGAATGGACCACGGTTGGCAAGGCTAGGCATATAGAGAGGAATGGACCACGGTTGCCAAGGTTGCGCAAGTTTTGGGCATTTTTTGCCCGGATATGCCCAAGTATGCCCCGATAGGCCCGTTACGCCCCGGTATGAACGCGTATGCCCGGATAGACTCGGTATGCCTTGGGATACATGCGTATGCCCCGATAGGCTTGGTACGCCCCGATATGCGCACGTGTGCCCCAGTAGGGCTCGGTATGCCCCGGTATGTACGCGTGTGCCCCGATAGGCCCGGTATGCCCTGATAGGCCCGGTATGCCCCGATATGCACACGTGTGCCCCAATAGGGGTCGGTATGCCCCGGTAGGTACGCGTGTGCCCCGTAATGCACGTTTCGCAGATCTCCCCGCATGTCCCGCCCCTATATGTAATACTTACTTACTTACTTACTTTCTTTCTTGCTTGCTTGCTTGCTTGCAATGGTTGGGAGTGCCCGGCATGCCCCGCTGCAGAGACCAAGGGCGCAATGACTTGGCACCGCGGATGCCGGGACTCCGGCACTTCCCGTGGCACTGATGGTTGGTTCCAAAGACAAAAGGCCGTGCAAGGCCACCGCACCGCGGATGATTTTGCTCGTGCTGGCGCCGTTGTGTGGCCAAAGAACATGCGCGAATGCTCGTGTCGGAAGGGTTGGTGTCCTGGCCCCGCGGGTGTCACGAATGCTCGGTTGCGAAGACCATGGGACCAGAGCCATGGCACGTCGGATGATGGCTCCAGCTGGCGCCCCGGCACTTTCTGTGGCATTGATGCTCGGTTTCAAAGACAAACGTGCGCAGTGCCAGGGGACCGCGGATGACTGCTCGTGCTGGCCCCGTTGGGCGGCATTGATGGTCGGTTGCAAAGAAAATGCGCGATTGCTCGTGTCGGGGCCCGGCAAGCCAAGGCCAAGCGAGCCATGGCACGTCGGATGATGGCTCCAGCTGGCGCCCCGGCACTTTCTGTGGCATTGATGCTCGGTTTCAAAGACAAACGTGCGCAGGGCCAGGGGACCGCGGATGACTGCTCGTGCTGGCCCCGTTGGGCGGCATTGATGGTCGGTTGCAAAGAAAATGCGCGATTGCTCGTGTCGGGGCCTGGCAAGCCAAGGCCAAGCGAGCCATGGCAACGCGGATGATGGCTCGCTAGTGCTGGCGCCGTGCACAGTGGCCTCGCACACTCGCCCTGCACGCTTCCCTTGCACGCAGCCTTGCACACTAGCCTCGCATGCGAGCCTTGCACCCTAGCCATGCAAACTAGCCTTGCACGGTAGCCATGCACACAAGCCGTGCACATTAGCCATGCGCACAAGCCCCGCACACTAGCCTTGCGCACAACCCTTGCACACAAGCCATGCACTCGAGCAATGCACACAAGCCTTGCACTCAAGCAATGCACACAAGCCCTGGACACTAGCCTTGCACACGGGCCTGGCACACAAGCCTTGGGCACTAGCCTTGCGCACTAGCGTTCCACATGAGCCTTGCACACTAGCCTTGGACACTAGCCTTGCACACAGGCCTTGCACACTAGGCATGCTTGGGCGAGCTGATCCCGCATCAAGTCGACGGGTCTAGGCATTCTTGGGCGCAGATCCCGCATCGTCTCGTCGCGTCTGGGCGCAAACACGTCGCGTCTCGTTGCGTCTTCAGAAGTCGTCGCTAACAGCACCTTTGGTTGCCACTGGTGGTTAGGCTGGTTGGTTGCGCAAACCCTATAGGAGGGTGGCATGCTGGTGGGCGTTTTTGCCCGGATAGGCACTAGAATGTGCAGATTTTGGGCGTTTTTGCCTGGATAGGCTAAGGAATGGGCATGCTTTGGGCGTTTTTGCCCGGATAGGCACCGGAATGCTTGGCCTTGGCTTGTCCTAGCAAGGCATTGCTGGGTTGGGCTCCCTTGGCCTTTTGGGCGCCTTGGACGATGTCTTGCGAAGACCATGGGCACAAGGCCATGGCATATGGTGAGGAAAGGACCACGGTTGCCAAGGTTAGGCACCGGAATGCTTGGCCTTGGCTTGCCAAAGCAGGGCATTGCTGGGTTGGGCTCCCTTGGCCTTCCGGGCGCCTTGGACACTGTCTTGGGAAGACCATGGGCACAAGGCCATGGCATATGGTGGGGAATGGACCACGGTTGCCAAGGCTAGGCATATAGAGAGGAATTGCATTTTTGCCCGGATAGGCACCGGAATGCTTGGCCTTGGCTTGCCATAGCAGGGCATTGCTGGGTTGGGCTCCCTTGGCCTTCCGGGGGCCTTGGACGCTGTCTTGGGAAGACCATGGGCACAAGGCCATGGCATATAGTGAGGAATGGACCACGGTTGGCAAGGCTAGGCATATAGAGAGGAATGGACCACGGTTGCCAAGGTTGCGCAAGTTTTGGGCATTTTTTGCCCGGATATGCCCAAGTATGCCCCGATAGGCCCGTTACGCCCCGGTATGAACGCGTATGCCCGGATTGACTCGGTATGCCTTGGGATACATGCGTATGCCCCGATAGGCTTGGTACGCCCCGATATGCGCACGTGTGCCCCAGTAGGGCTCGGTATGCCCCGGTATGTACGCGTGTGCCCCGATAGGCCCGGTATGCCCCGATATGCACACGTGTGCCCCAATAGGGGTCGGTATGCCCCGGTAGGTACGCGTGTGCCCCGTAATGCACGTTTCGCAGATCTCCCCGCATGTCCCGCCCCTATATGTAATACTTACTTACTTACTTACTTTCTTTCTTGCTTGCTTGCTTGCTTGCAATGGTTGGGAGTGCCCGGCATGCCCCGCTGCAGAGACCAAGGGCGCAATGACTTGGCACCGCGGATGCCGGGACTCCGGCACTTCCCGTGGCACTGATGGTTGGTTCCAAAGACAAAAGGCCGTGCAAGGCCACCGCACCGCGGATGATTTTGCTCGTGCTGGCGCCGTTGTGTGGCCAAAGAACATGCGCGAATGCTCGTGTCGGAAGGGTTGGTGTCCTGGCCCCGCGGGTGTCACGAATGCTCGGTTGCGAAGACCATGGGACCAGAGCCATGGCACGTCGGATGATGGCTCCAGCTGGCGCCCCGGCACTTTCTGTGGCATTGATGCTCGGTTTCAAAGACAAACGTGCGCAGGGCCAGGGGACCGCGGATGACTGCTCGTGCTGGCCCCGTTGGGCGGCATTGATGGTCGGTTGCAAAGAAAATGCGCGATTGCTCGTGTCGGGGCCTGGCAAGCCAAGGCCAAGCGAGCCATGGCAACGCGGATGATGGCTCCAGCTGGCGCCCCGGCACTTTCTGTGGCATTGATGCTCGGTTTCGAAGACAAACGTGCGCAGGGCCAGGGGACCGCGGAGGACTGCTCGTGCTGGCCCCGTTGGGCGGCATTGATGGTGTGTTGCAGAGAGCATGTGCGATTGCAAGTGTCGGCCGGGTTTGGGTTCCCTTGGGCTTTCGGGTGCCTTGGACGCTGTCTTGCGAAGACCATGGGCACAAGGCCCCGTCCTGGCCCCTTGTTCGATTCGCTCTCGTCTTGCGCTTGCTTCCAAGGTCCTCCATGACCTTCCCCATGGCCTTGCTAGATCCCCCCCATGACGCATGACCTCTGTCCGTTGATTGGTTTTGAGTGCACACCATGCCCGGCTTGGCACCGTGTTGTCGCGTGAGTGGCATTTGGATCGTGCATGCTGGTGGGCTACCTGCCAATGCGCACAAGCCTTGCACACTAGCCTTGCGCACGAGCCTTGCACAAAAGCCTTGGACACAAGCCTTGCGCACAAGCCATGCGCACAAGCCTTGGACGCTAGCCTTGCACACAAGCCATGCATACAAGCCTTGCTCACAAGCCTTGGGCACTGGCCCATCGCAGTAGCCTTGCACACAAGCCTTGCGCACTAGCTTTGGGCACGAGCCTTGCGCACTTGCCTTGGGCACTAGCCTTGCACACAACCCTTGGGAACTAGCCTTGCGCACCAGCCTTGCCCACAAGCCTTGCACACCAGCCTTGCACACTAGCCTTGCATACAAGCCTTGCACACTAGCCTTGCACACAGGCCATGCTCACTAGCCTTGGGCACTAGCCTTGCACACAGACCTTGGGCACTAGCCTTGCGCACTAGCCTTGCCCACGAGCCTTGCACACTAGCCTTGCACGCAGGCCTTGCACGCTAGGCATGCTTGGGCCAGCAGCTCCCGCATCAAGTCGGCGGGTGTAGGCACGGTTGGGCGCAGATCCCGCATCGCCTCGTCGCGTCTGGGCGCAAACCCGTCGCGTCTCGTTGCGTCTTCAGAAGTCGTCGCTAACAGCACCTTTGGTTGCCACTGGTGGTTAGGCGGGTTGGTTGCGCAAACCCTATAGGAGGGTGGCATGCTGCGGGGCGCTGGAATGCGCAGGCTTAGGGCGTTTTTGCCCGGATAGGCACTGGAATGTGCTGGTTTTGGGCGTTTTTGCCTGGATAGGCTAAGGAATGGGCATGCTTTGGGCGTTTTCCCCGGATAGGCACTGGAATGGGCTGGTTTTGGGCGTTTTTGCCTGGATAGGCTAACGAATGGGGCATGCTTTGGGCGTTTTTGCCCGGGTAGGCACTGGAATGCCTGGCCTTGGCTGGGCATTGCTGGGTTGGGCTCCCTTGGCCTTTCAGGCGCCTTGGATGCTGTCTTGTGAAGACCATGGGCACAAGGCCATGGCATATAGTGGG
>NW_027518971.1:2500-20793 GCF_043159265.1 Tasmannia lanceolata | reverse complement strand
TGATATCTTGGCAGCATTCCGAGTAACTCCTCAACCCGGAGTTCCACCGGAGGAAGCAGGAGCTGCTGTAGCTGCCGAATCTTCTACTGGTACATGGACAACTGTGTGGACCGATGGACTTACCAGCCTTGATCGTTACAAAGGGCGATGCTACCACATCGAGCCTGTTGCTGGGGAGGAAGATCAATATATTGCTTATGTAGCTTACCCTTTAGACCTTTTTGAAGAAGGTTCTGTTACTAACATGTTTACTTCCATTGTGGGTAATGTATTTGGGTTCAAAGCCCTACGAGCTCTACGTCTGGAGGATCTGCGAATTCCTACTGCATATGTCAAAACTTTCCAAGGCCCACCCCATGGCATCCAAGTTGAGAGAGATAAATTGAACAAGTATGGTCGTCCCCTATTGGGATGTACTATTAAACCAAAATTGGGGTTATCCGCCAAGAACTACGGTAGAGCGGTTTATGAATGTCTCCGCGGTGGACTTGATTTTACCAAGGATGATGAGAACGTGAACTCCCAACCATTTATGCGTTGGAGAGACCGTTTCTTATTTTGTGCCGAGGCTCTTTATAAAGCACAGGCCGAAACAGGTGAAATCAAAGGACATTACTTGAATGCTACTGCGGGTACATGCGAAGAAATGATGAAAAGGGCAGTATTTGCCAGAGAATTGGGAGTTCCCATCGTAATGCATGACTACTTAACAGGGGGATTCACTGCAAATACTACCTTGGCTCATTATTGCCGAGACAACGGTCTACTTCTTCACATTCATCGCGCAATGCATGCAGTTATTGATAGACAGAAAAATCATGGTATACACTTTCGTGTACTAGCTAAAGCGTTACGTATGTCTGGTGGAGATCATATTCACGCTGGTACCGTAGTAGGTAAACTGGAAGGGGAACGGGACATCACTTTGGGTTTTGTTGATTTACTACGTGATGATTTTATTGAAAAAGACCGAAGTCGTGGTATTTATTTCACTCAAGATTGGGTCTCTATGCCAGGTGTTCTACCCGTAGCTTCAGGGGGTATTCACGTTTGGCATATGCCTGCTCTGACCGAGATCTTTGGGGATGATTCCGTACTACAGTTCGGCGGAGGAACTTTAGGACACCCTTGGGGAAATGCACCTGGTGCAGTAGCTAATCGGGTGGCTTTAGAAGCGTGTGTACAAGCTCGTAATGAGGGACGTGATCTTGCTCGTGAAGGTAATGAAATTATCCGTGAAGCTTGCAAATGGAGCCCTGAACTAGCTGCTGCTTGTGAGGTATGGAAAGAGATCAAATTCGAATTCAAAGCAGTGGATACCTTGGATATCTTGTAATCCAGTAATTCCCGTTCGTTCCCCTAATTGAAATTAAACTCGGCCCAATCTTTTACTAAAAGGATTGAGCCGAATAAAGAATGAGGATCCTATGTATTTGCATATATATTGCATATAATCAATATGTACATACCTTACCTATATAAACAAGATATAAATACAAGATAAGATCTCAGACCAGACTAAATAACTCAATGCTTCTATTGTTGGACCCTAATTAATCCTATGGATCCTTAGGATTGGTGGATCATTTTATATACCGTAGTTTCAGACCATAAATCAAGCCAAAGGTCACAACCCTTTCTACCTATCCTATATATTGTCCTTTTCATTCCGTGTTGTAATCGAAATTGATTATTCTAATCTATGAGTTTACGAGATTACGAGATTATACGAAAATGAATTCTTCATGGGGAGAACACATATTTCTCTTTCTCTTTTCGATGAGAATTTGTACACGACATTGGAGAAACCTCTCTTTCTATTTAGAATTCATGAAGAAAAGGTTCCATCAGATATAGTGAATTGATATCCCCAATTCCCGCAAAAAAGAATCATTTTTTTTTTTTCAATACTCACTCGTTATTAGTTAATGATCCTATCCTAGTGATTGGATCTATATGCTTATTCCGATAGTAAATGAAATAGTAAAATGATTATTCATCGAATGACTATTCATCTATTGTTATTTTATTGTATTTTCAAATAGGGGGCAGGAAGGCTCTATGGAAAAATGGCGGTTCAATTCGATGTTGTCTAACGAGGAGTTAGAACACAGGTGTGGGCTAAGTAAATCAATGAACAGTCTCGGTCGTGCTATTGGAAATACCAGTGGAAGTGAAGACCTCATTATAAATGATACGGATAAAAACATTCATAGTTGGAGTGATAGTGGCAGTTATAGTTGCAATAATGTTGATGATTTATTTGGTATCAGGGACATTTGGAGTTTCGTCTCTGATGACACTTTTTTAGTTAGGGATAGTAATGGGGACAGTTATTCCGTCTATTTTGATATTGAAAATCAGATTTTTGAGATTGACAATGATAGTTCTTTTCTGAGTGAACTAGAAAGTCCTTTTTCTAATTATCTGAATTCTAGTTATCTGAATAGTGGGTCTAAGAGTAACAATCGCTATTATGATCGTTACATGTATGATATTAAATATAGTTGGAATAATCACATTAATAGTTGCATTGATAGTTATCTTCATCCTGAAATCAGTATTGAGAGTTATATTTCAAGTAGTAGCGACAATTACGGTGACAGTTACATTTCTAGTTTCATTTGTAATGAAAGTGTAAGTGTTAGTGACAATGGGAGTTCAAGTATAAGAACTAGTGGTAATGGCAGCGATTTCAATATAAGAGGAAGATCTAATGATTTCGATATAAATAAAAAATACAGACATTTATGGGTTCAATGCGAAAATTGTTATGGATTAAATTATAAGAAATTTTTTAGGTCAAAAATGAATATTTGTGAACAATGTGGATATCATTTGAAAATGAGTAGTTCAGATAGAATCGAACTTTCGATTGATCCGGGCACTTGGGATCCTATGGATGAAGACATGGTCTCTATCGACCCCATTGAATTTCACTCGGAGGAGGAACCTTATAGAGATCGTATCGATTCTTATCAAAGAAAGACAGGTTTAACCGAGGCTGTTCAAACAGGCATAGGTCAACTAAATGGTATTCCCATAGCAATTGGGGTTATGGATTTTCAGTTCATGGGGGGTAGTATGGGATCCGTAGTAGGCGAGAAAATAACCCGTTTGATCGAGTATGCTACTAATGGATCTCTACCTATTATTATGGTGTGTGCTTCTGGAGGAGCACGCATGCAAGAAGGAAGTTTGAGCTTGATGCAAATGGCGAAAATATCTTCCGCTTCATATAATTATCAATCAAATAAAAAGTTATTCTATGTATCAATCCTTACATCTCCTACAACCGGTGGAGTGACAGCCAGTTTTGGTATGTTGGGAGATATCATTATTGCCGAGCCCAATGCCTACATTGCATTTGCGGGTAAAAGAGTAATTGAACAAACATTGAATAAGACAGTACCCGACGGTTCACAAGCGGCTGAGTATTCATTCCATAAGGGCTTATTCGATTCAATCGTACCACGTAATCCTTTAAAGGGTGTTCTGAGTGAATTATTTCAGCTACATGGTTTCTTTCCTTTGAATCAAAATTCAAGTAATGAAAACCTATAATAGAATAAAATAAATCGAATCGAAGTGTTGTATATTTCTATATCTCCCGAGAACCTCCATTTTTGACTTGACTATGAATTCCTGTTGGATCAGATTCTAACGAATTTTTGGGGAACTCATAATAAACCCCTTATTCTCCTTATTAAAATAAAAAGATAAGGACGGGAGAACAAGAATAATAAAGCGGATTATCATACGTATATTTCGTGTAGAAAGATGAATAGGTACATTTATTTAGTTCTACATTCCTTGAACTTATTATATACTTATAATACTTATAATAGATAGACTTATCATAAGATATCTTTTATAACAGGAGATATCTTTTATAACAGGTACAAATATTAAATCGAGGCACCTATTCTATGACAGATCTCAACTTACCCTCTATTTTTGTGCCTTTAGTGGGCCTAGTATTTCCGGCAATTGCAATGGCGTCTTTATCTCTTCATGTTCAAAAAAACAAGATTGTTTAGATCCGATGGGACTAAATCTCATCAATTTATTTCAACACTTGGACTTGGATCATAATACAGATACCTATTTAGTGGAATATGGTACGATATGTGGCTCCCCTCGAACACAAAAATAATACAAATAACAAATAAAAAGGAAAAGGCTGTTATGTTATGCATGCAGATACATGATCTATGGATAAATGCATGTATATGCGGGTATAGCTGTTTTAAAATAGATCGGCGGATATCTATATCTGAAATAGAAAGTAAATGTATCTATATGTTATGTAGATATACATAATGGGATCATATGAAGGGGATGTTATTATTTTATATCTAACCAATTCGATGAATTACTGCTAAGGGTTCACATCATAATAGTGCTAGTTGATGAGAGTTACTTCGGGAGCCAAAAAGGTAAAGTCAAATTCATTTGGCTTATTCTCTCAATTCCAATAGAATGCAACTGGATCTAGTATGAACTGGCGATCAGAACGTATATGGATAGAACTTATAACGGGGTCTCGAAAAACAAGTAATTTCTGCTGGGCCTTTATCCTTTTTTTAGGTTCGCTAGGATTCTTATTGGTTGGAACTTCCAGTTATCTTGGTAGGAATTTGATATCCTTATTCCCGTCTCAGCAAATAATTTTTTTTCCACAAGGGATCGTGATGTCTTTTTATGGGATCGCGGGTCTGTTCATTAGTTCCTATTTGTGGTGCACAATTTCGTGGAATGTGGGTAGTGGTTATGATCGATTCGATAGAAAAGAAGGGGTCGTGTGTATTTTTCGTTGGGGATTTCCTGGAATAAATCGTCGAATCTTCCTTCGATTTCTTATGAGAGATATCCAGTCGATCAGAATGGAAGTTAAAGAGGGCCTTTATTCCCGTCGTGTCCTTTATATGGAAATTAGAGGCCAGGGAGCTATCCCCTTGACTCGAACTGATGAGAATTTGACTCCACGAGAAATTGAACAAAAAGCTGCCGAATCGGCCTATTTCTTGCGTGTACCAATTGAAGTATTTTGAAATAAACTGTGATGAAGAATGAATGTTTTCTTTCTCAGTATGAGGGAAGGAGCTCAGGAATCCCCTTTTACTTTTAATATAAGCGAAGTTTCTTCGGAACGTTCATTCGAGCAAATCATGTTAGATTCTATTTCACCCGTTCTGTTGGTAATGCCGCTGTACTGTGGCCTATAGAATAAAGCAAGCAAGCAGGCATATATGGAACAACCATAATAAGAAGCAAGTTTTGTCCACCAAAACTATTTTTATGCATATGGAACTCAACTCAATTCTTTCATATTAGTAAGAAGTCCAATAAGTATGTATTCATCACACATATCAGAACATTTCGGAATACAGTACAGAATTCATCTTTTTAGGCCCAATATTTTGAATTGATACGTTAGATACAGATGGATCATCTCTCATAAATTATCTCCCTTTTGTCATTTGTCAATCGATCTTTCTTTTTATCTTATCCTCTCTTTTGCTCCTTGATGGCCAAACGATTGGATCTTTCATAACCATCCAATTTCTCTCTCCTTTTGCCACTCCTTTCGGATTTCATCATCAATATTCTTCAAAAATATCCCTTCAATTATTCCTGGGCTGTGGGTAGCCAGCCAAACATTTCGAAATAATTGATTGATCGAGGGGGAGTTTTTTTGTCTCAAAATCCGAATAATATTCATTACTTCAAGTGGTTGCATTCATCGAAAGGAACAAATGAAGATGCAATTGGTTCGAATTTGACCATGGGATATCTGGAAACAATATTTGATTATTTCTTTCATTTGAAATGGGCCCTTATTTTTTCATTTCATTTTTATTTGATTCTATTTCTATATTCTTTCCAGATCCAAGGACTAAACAATGAAAAAAAAAAAGTGCCAAAAAAGAAAAAAGCATTGACTCCCCTCCCATATCTTGCATCTATAGTCTTTTTGCCCTGGTGGATCTCTCTCTCATTTAATAAAAGTCTGGAACCTTGGGTTACTCATTGGTGGAATACCAGGCAATCCGAAACTTTTTTGAATGATATTCAAGAAAATAACGTTCTAGAAAGATTCATAGAATTAGAAGAACTATTCCTGTTGGACGAAATGATAAAGGACTACCAGGAGACACAGATACAAAAGTTTCGTATAGGAATCCACAAAGAAACGATACAATTGATCAAAATGCACAATGAAGATCATATCCATATCATTTTGGATTTCTCGGCAAATATAATCTGTTTCGCTATTCTAAGCGGTTATTCTATTCTGGGTAATGAAGAACTTCTCATTTTGAATTCTTGGGTTCAGGAATTCCTCTATAACTTAAGTGACACAATAAAAGCTTTTTCTATTCTTTTATTAACTGATTTATGTATCGGATTCCACTCGCCTTATGGTTGGGAACTAATGATTGGCTCGATCTACAAAGATTTTGGATTTTCCCATAACGATCAAATTATATCTGGTCTTGTTTCTACCTTTCCAGTCATTCTAGATACAATTTTGAAATATTGGATCTTCCATTATTTAAATCGTGTATCTCCTTCACTTGTAGTCATTTATCATTCAATGAATGAATGAAGAACTCATTTGATCCGCTGATATCAATCAAATAATCCCACTCTTTATACTTTTACCCGTCCAGGGAATTCGATTCCTCCTATATTCCAGTACAATTATTCCAGTACAATATCAGAATCGTGGATAGGGAACTATACTATACTAACTATATTAGCTACCTACCTAATTTATTGTAGAAATTTCCGGGATCAATGATTGGACCATGCAAAATAGAAATACCTTTTCTTGGGTAAAGGAACAAATGACTCGATTCATTTCCGTATCGATCATGATATATGTAATAACTAGGACATCTATTTCAAATGCATATCCTATTTTTGCGCAGCAGGGTTATGAAAATCCACGAGAAGCAACTGGGCGTATTGTATGTGCCAATTGCCATTTAGCTAATAAACCCGTGGATATTGAGGTTCCACAAGCTGTGCTTCCTGATACTGTATTTGAAGCAGTTGTTAGAATCCCTTATGATATGCAACTGAAACAAGTTCTTGCTAATGGTAAAAAGGGGTCTTTGAATGTGGGGGCTGTTCTTATTTTACCCGATGGATTCGAATTAGCTCCCCCCGATCGTATTTCTCCCGAGATGAAAGAAAAGATAGGCACTCTGTCTTTTCAGAGTTATCGCCCCACTAAAAAAAATATTCTTGTGATAGGTCCTGTTCCTGGTCAGAAATATAGTGAAATCGTCTTTCCCATTCTTTCTCCGGACCCTGCTACTAAGAAAGACGTTAACTTCTTAAAATATCCTATATACGTAGGTGGGAACAGGGGAAGGGGCCAGATTTATCCCGATGGGGGTAAGAGTAACAATACAGTCTATAATGCTACAGGAGCGGGTATAGTAAGCAGAATAGTACGTAAAGAAAAAGGGGGGTATGAAATAACCATAGCTGATGCATCGGATGGACACCAAGTAATTGATATTATACCTCCAGGACCGGAACTTCTTGTTTCAGAGGGTGAATCTATCAAGCTTGATCAACCATTAACGAGTAATCCTAATGTGGGTGGATTTGGTCAGGGAGATGCAGAAATAGTACTTCAAGATCCATTACGTGTCCAAGGGTTGTTGTTCTTTTTGGTATCTGTTATTCTGGCACAAATCTTTTTGGTTCTTAAAAAGAAACAGTTTGAGAAGGTTCAATTGTCCGAAATGAATTTCTAGATACATGGATCCATCAAATTGGTAAAAAGAGACGAACTATTGTTGATCGATGCAATTATGTATGATCAAAAAAATAATGAAAAGCTTTTTTCTTTATACTGTTTTTCGGCGAGATGTCAGGAATTGTTTGTGCCCCGTTCCTAGTAATAATATGTATATTCTGAAGAAGGCTACTTGACATTTTTTTTTTTTTCAAAAAAAAAATTGGAGTGGTGTGACTATGCCAGGCCTCTTAATCCCAGATTATAAATGCCATGTAATGCATCAATAGTTTTTGATTCTATTGTACCTAATAGAATCGAATTCTATTAGATAATAGGCAAGGAAGAAAATAAATGGCAAGGAATAAATGAAAGTAACAAATGATTCTAGGAGGGATTGCTCGTCTTACTAATCTTCCACACAAGAAAAGGAATTTTTCACCCTTTTCCTGTGTGGAAATAATAATGATTCTTGATCCTGTTCGTTAAAGATTACGATTTTCTTTTCCAGGACTATTATAACCTCTTTCTTTAGATTCATAAGCAGTAGTGGACAAACAAAAAAAAAGGGGGGGGGCGGGGGGAATCACTCATTGAGCAAATAGAACTTCTTCAATGAACTTATAAAAAAAAAAAAAGCAAATTTTCGCTGTGATGAGATAATCAATAAGGATTTGGATATGTGCAAAAATCCAAGATTTTCACTTTTTTTTTTTCACCACACTCGGGCATTAAATTAAGTGTCTTTTGCTTGAAATTTTATTTATGGAGTAAGGTTCATTTCCATACTAATTGGAATTGATTTGAAGAATGTCTCATCTGTAGAAATCCATATTGTGTCATCCATAAAATCGATTGATTCCTTCTTTCTTCTTGCTTCGGAAGAGTCCGTCCATACTATAGAGGAACAGATACTATGACAATCAAGGGATTAAATTCTTCAAAAACATCATTAGAAACAAAGGAATGGGGTGGTTTTAAACATCGGATCGAAGCAAAGGATCCGTTTTGTCATTTCTACGAATCAAATATTCTTCTTATGTTGACTGAATGAATTTCCAACCTTTATGTTATGAAATGGATCAAAGTCTCGCTGGAAGAGTAAGAACTCAACAGGACCTTACCCCTCTTTGTTTTGTCTGATTCGAGGGGTAAGGTCCTGTTGAGTTCTTACTTTTTCATGTCCACAATCCGGTTCTCATCCGATCACTATAGGGATGAGCCCAATCCGGAGTATGAACCGTAAAAGAAAATACCTATTGAACCAATCACAGGAATACCAGTTACAGTACCTATCAGCCAAAGAGGAATCCTTCCAGTAGTATCGGCCATTTACCCCGCTTCCCTCCACATTTCATCAAGTGGTCATGCTAGAGACATAAACAGTCATGGATAATTATGAGGATGATATCCTTCCGAATGGGATAAGAGAATTCCTACTATTCTCTTTCTTTCTCTCAATTGAAGAAATAATTGGAAAATAAAACAGCAAGTACAAAAATGAGTAATAACCCCCAGTAGAGGCTGGTACGATTCAATTCAACATTTTGTTCGTTCGGGTTTGATTGTGTCGTAGCTCTATAATTCAGATTAGGTTTATCGTTGGATGAACTGCATTGCTGATATTGACCCCAAAAAAGAAACGGTAGGTACAGCCAGTCCGTGAACGGCCAACCAGCGCACTGTAAAAATTGGATAGGTTCGATCTATGGTCATTGAGGCCTCCTAAAAGGATCTACTAAATTCATCGAGTTGTTCCAAAGGGTCAAAACGGCCAGTTATTAATGGAATCCCCTGTCGGCTCTCTGTGAAATACTCGTTTGGCCGAGGGCTTCCAAACACATCATAAGCTAAACCCGTGCTGACGAATAACCAACCCGCAATGAATAGGGAAGGTATAGTAATACTATGAATAACCCAGTATCGAATACTGGTGATAATATCAGCAAAAGAACGTTCTCCCGTGCTTCCAGACATGCTGAGCTCCACATATTCTTGTACAGTCAAAGGGGGATCGATTCCTTGAAAGATGGGATCAGTAAATGGAAAACTACTGATATTTCATCTTTGTGAGATCGTCAATATTGTACCGAAGGTGTATTTAGAGTATACCGAATCAGTATAGCTATCCTTCCTCTGACACAGCAACGCAGTTTCAATCAGTATCGAAAAGAAATGGTACATAATTCCCCTTTTCCTTTCTTGTTACTTGTCTATGCGGAACCGCGTGTCATTCAATCAAAAATTGATCAAATTTCTGTAGTATAGGGTTTCAAGTATTGGCTTTGGACTAGAAACTGAAGTTCTTAGTAAAGTTTGAGTCAACGGGTTCTAGTTCTAATAATTAATGAACGAGATTATCATATTCCACACAATTCAATTAGATGCAAAATATAGAAATCCCCTCTCATGGTTGTAGAAAAGATATTTTTCTTTTTTTCTAATCCTTTCATTTCAAGTAATTGGTTGGTTCTACAGTAGTAGATAGTATTCGATGAAAGAAAGAGAAGAAACAATAAATAGTTTGAACAATCAATATTCGTGATGCAACCATTACTGGATTAGATCCAAAGGTTCCTTCTTGACCTAGCTACAAGGATGGAACTCCATGATATGGAAAGACAGACTGTGGAACCTAAAAGGATAATAGGAATTGATAAATTGAAAAAGAAAAGAAATAAATGGTCAAAATGGAAATTCTTTTGAAATCCAATTCTTTTATTCTATAGTTATTCAAAGATAATTTCATTTTTGAATGAAGTTACACGACACAGTTCTTCTGACTATTACTTTACTCACGAGTTGCTCAATGAATCTGTTGATTTGAAATCCCGACATTGGTAGATGTCACAGATGATAAATCAATCTTTTTTTTTTTTTCTACCTCTGCTACTCTATCTTTGTCAGTGCCGTCTATAATGACTGATGAATCAAGAACTTTCAATTGGAACTGATTCTGTCAATTGGTATTTTTTCTGATCATCACATCTCGCAAAAATTGAAACTTAGGTAAGTGCTTTATAAACATATGTAAAAAAAAAAGAACGTATCTCATTTAGCTCCTTCATGCCCACTATAACTAGTTATTTCGGTTTTCTACTAGCTGCTTCAACTATAACCCCAGCTCTATTGATTGGTCTGAGCAAGATACGACTTATTTGAAATTAATTGAATGAATAATTCATCAAAATAAATAGTTCTGTGAGATTTCAGGTATTCGATAGTTCCTTCCCGCGTTAATTACCAATTCTTGATCATTGAGATTCATGGG
This sequence comes from Tasmannia lanceolata, assembly GCF_043159265.1. NCBI lineage: Eukaryota > Viridiplantae > Streptophyta > Magnoliopsida > Canellales > Winteraceae > Tasmannia > Tasmannia lanceolata. The sequence goes on along the minus strand of NW_027518971.1, from coordinate 9,763 downwards.
TGATTCGGAGTAATATTTAGGGATAGATATTACCTCTATTTTTACCCTTTCCAACAAATTGAAATGATTGAAGTTTTTCTATTTGGAATCGTCTTAGGTCTAATTCCTATTACTTTGGCCGGATTATTCGTAACTGCATATTTACAATACAGACGCGGAGATCAGTTGGACCTTTGATTGAGTAACATCTCTTTTTTGATTGACCTCCTTCTTAAGCTGCAGGAGGTCAAATTCAGGTTGCAGTTCAAGTTAGTAAAGTTATTTTATTGTGATTCAACATTACAAAAACAGAATCACGCTCTGTAGGATTTGAACCTACGACATCGGGTTTTGGAGACCCACGTTCTACCGAACTGAACTAAGAGCGCTTTCTTATGACAGGAGATACAACTGTAAAGAAAGGGATTCTTTTTGTACCCCCAATACACCTTGCATGCATGTAGTATCATAAAATGCAAAATTATGTCCAGTCCAGTCCAATTTGAATCGATCTCAACTGATCCCTCGTTACTGCCCATAGGAGAAGTAATAGGTAGGGATGACAGGATTTGAACCCGTGACATTTTGTACCCAAAACAAACGCGCTACCAAGCTGCGCTACATCCCTTTCAATTGTTGTACAGTTTCATTGTAGGGAATCCTTGTCTTGTTTTCCACATCGTTATTTCCTAATATCTAGAGACAATTTCTCTTGCCATTTCTTCTTTTTGATTTCAATAATCAAAGAATTATATACATATGAAACCTAACGTATAAAAAAATGAATATTTATCGGTAATGCTCAGTAAGAAAGGGTCATCTTTTTCTGTTTTAGGGACAAGTAGATCTAATCCACCGGATTATTGTACATATTCATTTTCATTTTAGTTCGGGATTAGGGATTTCGTGTACAAATACAAGTGATCTTTAGCTACAGATACATCTGATCATATATGTATTCCAATAAAGAAGGAGGATTTTCAATGCGAGATATAAAAACATATCTCTCCGTGGCACCTGTGCTAACTACGCTATGGTTCGGGTCTTTAGCAGGTCTATTGATAGAGATCAATCGTTTATTCCCAGATGCGTTGACATTCCCCTTTTTTTCATTCTAGTTATTGACATGGGAAGGGGTGAAGAAGATTAGAGATACAACAAATTCTCTGTGACTAATCCACCCTTTTGAATTTTTTTTTTAAGTTGTTTAGGAAGGAAAGAGAAAGAAAAGTGGATTAAACCTCAGCGAAACTCGGGCTCAGCATAGAATTAATAGAGGGAGAACAGAAATAGAAATGTGGGTCTAGGACAGGCTGTTCAAGAGCATACAAGATAGTAAATGAAATACTGACTGGGATTAGAAATAATGGATAGTTAGAAATAATTGTATTACTTATTATTACTCTATTGATTGCAGCGAAATCTTTCATAATTGGATTTCGAGTTATCAGTTAGCAACTTCTATTTATTTTTCCTTCTTTTCGTATTCTTCGATTCAGATCGAAAATAGAAGAGTGGAGGGAATCCAAAATCCAAAGGAGGTTCATGGCCAAGGGTAAAGATGTCAGAATAAGAGTTATTTTGGAATGTACCAGTTGTGTCCGAAATGATTTAAATAAGGAATCGCGGGGCATTTCCAGATATATTACTCAAAAGAATCGACACAATACGCCTAGTCGATTGGACTTGAGAAAATTCTGTCCTTATTGTTACAAGCATACGATTCATGGGGAGATAAAGAAATAGATCGAACAGAATAGAATGTCTGTTCCACCCTTCCAAGGAACAGGACAAAATTACATATAGATAGATATATAAAATATAAACAAATCAAGTACTATTACTATTTCGGTCGGATCCGAAACCGAAATGAATGAAGAAATAAGATTTTAGAGATAAGGAATAAATCATGGATAAATCCAAGCGACCCTTTCGTAAATCCAAGCGATCTTTTCGTAGGCGTTTGCCCCCAATTGGATCGGGGGATCGAATTGATTATAGAAATATGAGTTTAATTAGTCGATTTATTAGTGAACAAGGAAAAATATTATCTAGACGAGTGAATAGATTGACCTTGAAACAACAACGATTAATTACTATTGCTATAAAACAAGCTCGTATTTTATCTTCGTTACCTTTTCTTAATAATGAGAAACAATTTGAAAGAACCGAGTCGACCCCTAGAACTGCTGGTCCTAAAACCAGAAATAAATAGGCCTACTTCTCAATTGAATCAAAACTCTAATTGGAATTCAAACTCAGATTGAGGTTTTGTTCGAAAAAGCCGAGATACTTGATTGTCGCGTCGTAAGAAAAAAAAAAAAAGAATGAATGGGGAAGAAAAAATATTTTTTTTTATTGAAAAGTGTTCGTTCATTTCTAATATTTATCATATTCATTTCTACTCTACCTTCCCGGAGTTCATTCTCCGGGGAACTCCGTTTAAATCATTTCGGTGAATTCGTTCCAGTCGCCTTATTTGATAATCTCATTTGAAATCATGTAAATGCAATTCCTATTTGATATAGCTATTTGTGCAAGTATTTTACGATTAAGAAGCAACTGCCTCTTGTACAGATCGTGCATTAATCGACTATAACTATAGGATACCCCATTTTCACGAGTTACTGCATTTATCCGAGTGATCCACAAACGACGAAAATCTCTCTTTTGCCTGCATCTATCCCGATGACTGGAAACCAAAGCTCTCATTTTCTGTTGAGTAGTAGTTCGAGTAAGTCTTGAATGAGCCCCTCGAAAGGTTGATGCAAATAAACGAATTTTTGTTCGACGTCTCCGAGCTATATATCCCCGCCTAACTCTGGTCATTGAATCAAATGAAACCTTGATGAATAACTAATTGATTTCTTTTCTTTCAGTCATTCTTTTCCCCTCCCCTAGTTTATTAGTAACAAAACGGATTCTTCCGATGTATAAAATAAAAATTCCAATGGCTTTTGCTACTATGACCTTCCCAACCACGATTTTTGATTTCTTCCAGGCATTTCACCTCGGAATAAGAAATTGTACCGATATTAGATATAAAATATCTAGTAAATAGGTAGTAATAAATAGAGAAAAATGGAGAAATAAATAAATAGTGGCTTCCATCGTTTCTATGATTACTTCTTAAACGGTGAGGTCCTCTCTATACACCGGAGCTCCTTCCCCCATTTAATCAATGTTATTAGTAACTTGTACAGTTCACACTCTTTGGCTCTACCCATAAAATTATCCAGTATATAGGTCTTTTCACAATGAGATCCATCCATACAGTGACGGCATTTAATTATGAAGGTTGGCTAGGTAGCTAACCCTGTTAGTCCGTTCTTGCAAGAGTAGAAGCATAATCTTTCTGCTTTTAAAATACTATTTTCCCCGCTTAATGGATAACCATTTGCTACCAATGGGGAATTGATTTTCATCTCAAATCGAGGTGATTGGATTTGCACCAATGGAAACCATAAATTCCATACACAATAGAGGTATATGATAGATCTTTATTTTGAGATAGTGAATGGAATGGAGTTCTTCCATTCTATCCTACTCATTGGTACTGGTCATTGATACTGGAAAAATCGTCTCATTTGTTCCAGATCATGATCTGAACGAGTCGCACATACACCCTAGTACATGTTCCTCGACGCTGAGGACATCCTCGAAGGGCAGGGGATTTCGTGACATTTTTGATTGGCTGTCTTGTGTTTCTAATAAGTTGTTTAATAGTTGGCATGCTGAATCGTATACAGAATGGGCTGGTTTAGATCGATCCTAACCGGATGATTATGAATTACTTCCATTTCATATAATATTTTACCAGGTTAAGAAGATAAAATATCAAATCACGGCTCATTCGAATTATGGTTCGAAATGGAATCAAGAATTTATGTGAAATCCCCGGTATTTTCGACCGCGACAACATCAACAATGCCATGGGCTTGGGCTTCTGTTGCTGACATAAAAACATCCCTTTCCATGTCTTCGGATATAACCCATAAAGGCTTGCCGGTTCTTTGTACATAAACCCTTGTGAGGGTTTCGCGGAGTTTCAGTAGTTCTTCCGCTTCCAGGATAAATTCTCCTGTGGGTGCCTCATAAAAAGAACTAGCAGGTTGGTGGATCATAACCCTGATGATATAACATAATGAACGGTTCCTCTATCTCGCACGATCGGTCGAAGGGAAGGGATAAAGAATAACAAGAATAAAAAGATAGAATTAGAATTGAACAACCGTACAGGCATCTTTTATGCATTGCATACGGCTCCGCAATGGAATTTCCTTTTCCCTTCCATCGAAGAAAGAGACAAATAGAATCCATCAGACCCAGATCGTTGAATGATCCATTTACCATCTTTCCTTTCGGAGGAGTCAAAAAATACTATGATGGTTCCGTTGCTTTATATATTTATCTCGTCTGTGATTCAGCAATCCCAAAGTTTCTTTATGATCCGATCAAATAAGGAAAAAATGATCTTTTTTTTTTTTCATTTTCGTACTCTTTCATAACATAAATATCGGAAAGAGGCTTCTGGTGTGAAAGCAAAAAAAAGGTTTGTGACGCTGAAATGGACCCCCGATACATAAGATCAAATCGTAAATAACCTTTGTTTCATACTACTATCTCGATATATAATCTCATGTTATGTTATGAAAAAAAAATAATAGTTTGCTCATATCGAACTCGAAGTGCCATGCTATTATTACTTATTATTCATATTCCATATGGCGAAGGCATAGTCTTCTTTTTTTTTTCTCAAATAAAAAAAAACTCATTGGCGCCAAGCGTGAGGGAATGCTAGACGTTTGGTAATTTCTCCTCCGACTAGGAGAAAAGATCCCATTGAAGCGGCTAATCCCATGCATATTGTATGTATGTCTGGTGGCACAAATTGCATAGTATCATAAATAGCTATTCCTGGTATTACCCATCCGCCGGGAGAGTTTATAAACAAATACAGATCCCTGGTATCATCCTCTATACTGAGATATACCATGAGACCAACAAGTTGATTCGAGATCTCGCTATCAACCTCTTGTCCTAAAAAAAGTAATCTTTCTCGATGAAGTCGGTTGATTAGGACAAAATTGTATCCCTTAGGAACCGCACACGCACCTTTGGATGCATACGGTTCAAAAAATCAAAATTGCGAAAAAAAAAAAAGAATTCATTGAACTTATCGAACTAACCCCTCATTGATGTATTCTTTCATCGAGATCCAAATCACGATGTAATTTTCTTGTTCCTAAATGGGCCTCTTCAATTCTTTTAGGTTTATGCTCTACTCCGGGTAAAGATCTGCCCGAATTCTATTTGCACATATAGGACAAATGATCACAGTACCGCTTCTTTTTGTTCCGACTTCTTTTTTTTTTTCAATTCGTTTTCATGTTCATGCCTTCCGCCAAATATTCGACTAATCATATTATTCCATTAATTGGTAGTTTTAGAGGTATAAATAGGGATCATTTATGATACGAGTAGTAATCATACATAGATTACCAATTTGGTATTTTTTGAACGGAGCCTGGATACTTCATTTTATTGGTCCAAGCCAACCATAAATTCTTCTAATTGAGAATATTGATCCCCAACCAACAAATAAATTGATCTAATTGCATTGCACTTCACGCTCCGAATTGAATTATTGATGGTTTAATCAATCTTTCTTGGGTGAAACAGAGGATATCTCGATCGGGGGAGAGAACGGGGAAATCCCATATGACCCAATATGTCTGACAAGTCGCACTATACGTCAACCCAAACTGCATCTTCCTCTCCAGGACTCCGAAAAGGTACTTTTGGAACACCAATAGGCATAAAATGAAAGAAAAATTAAGTACTCTATTTCACTTTGATGTGGAAACGTAACAATGGGTTTATTGTCTTCATAATATTGTCGTTTATCGTATTTTATCCATAGATTGGAAGGTTCATGGAGAAGACGGGTTGAATAAAGGAAAATTCGTACAAATGGATCGTTCGAAGGATGAACAAGTATCTATGCATTCGCTCACAAAAATAGGATCAATCCCCCCATTGCGTATTGGTACTTATCGAGTATAGAATAGATCTGCTTCTCTTTGTTCCTACGAACAGAATTGTTAAATTATTACCAATGGAACGGAATAAATATTAACTCTTGCTTTGAGATAATCCACTGAAAAGGCGAGGTCCATAGCATCAATCAGTCTTTTCCAATGTGATAAAGTTACATAGTGTCTATTTTTTCTTTGATAAAATAAGGGGTATTTCCATGGGTTTGCCTTGGTATCGTGTTCATACCGTCGTATTGAATGATCCCGGTCGGTTACTTTCTGTCCATATAATGCATACAGCTCTAGTTTCTGGTTGGGCCGGTTCGATGGCTCTATACGAATTAGCCGTTTTTGATCCCTCTGATCCCGTCCTTGATCCAATGTGGAGACAAGGTATGTTCGTTATACCCTTCATGACTCGTTTAGGGATAACCAATTCATGGGGTGGTTGGAGTATCACAGGAGGAACTATAACGAATCCGGGTATTTGGAGTTACGAAGGTGTGGCTGGGGCACATATTGTGTTTTCTGGCTTGTGCTTCTTAGCAGCCATCTGGCATTGGGTGTATTGGGACCTAGAAATATTCTGTGATGAACGTACGGGAAAACCCTCTTTGGATTTGCCCAAGATCTTTGGAATTCATTTATTTCTCTCAGGGGTGGCTTGCTTTGGGTTTGGCGCATTTCATGTAACAGGCTTGTATGGTCCTGGAATATGGGTGTCCGATCCTTATGGTCTAACCGGAAAAGTACAATCTGTAAATCCAGCGTGGGGCGCAGAAGGTTTTGATCCTTTTGTTCCGGGAGGAATAGCCTCTCATCATATTGCAGCGGGGACATTGGGGATATTGGCGGGACTATTCCATCTTAGTGTCCGCCCGCCCCAACGTTTATACAAAGGATTACGTATGGGCAATATTGAAACTGTACTTTCTAGTAGTATCGCTGCTGTCTTTTTTGCAGCTTTCGTCGTTGCTGGAACTATGTGGTATGGTTCAGCAACTACTCCCATAGAATTATTTGGTCCCACTCGTTATCAGTGGGATCAGGGATACTTCCAGCAAGAAATATATCGAAGAGTTGGAGCCGGGCTAGCCGAAAATCTGAGTTTATCGGAAGCTTGGTCTAAAATTCCCGAAAAATTAGCTTTTTATGATTACATCGGTAATAATCCGGCGAAGGGGGGATTATTCAGAGCAGGCTCAATGGACAATGGGGATGGAATAGCTGTTGGATGGTTAGGACA
>NW_027518970.1:10000-20000 GCF_043159265.1 Tasmannia lanceolata | reverse complement strand
TACAGTTGTATCTCCTGTCATAAGAAAGCGCTCTTAGTTCAGTTCGGTAGAACGTGGGTCTCCAAAACCCGATGTCGTAGGTTCAAATCCTACAGAGCGTGATTCTGTTTTTGTAATGTTGAATCACAATAAAATAACTTTACTAACTTGAACTGCAACCTGAATTTGACCTCCTGCAGCTTAAGAAGGAGGTCAATCAAAAAAGAGATGTTACTCAATCAAAGGTCCAACTGATCTCCGCGTCTGTATTGTAAATATGCAGTTACGAATAATCCGGCCAAAGTAATAGGAATTAGACCTAAGACGATTCCAAATAGAAAAACTTCAATCATTTCAATTTGTTGGAAAGGGTAAAAATAGAGGTAATATCTATCCCTAAATATTACTCCGAATCACCCATGAATCTCAATGATCAAGAATTGGTAATTAACGCGGGAAGGAACTATCGAATACCTGAAATCTCACAGAACTATTTATTTTGATGAATTATTCATTCAATTAATTTCAAATAAGTCGTATCTTGCTCAGACCAATCAATAGAGCTGGGGTTATAGTTGAAGCAGCTAGTAGAAAACCGAAATAACTAGTTATAGTGGGCATGAAGGAGCTAAATGAGATACGTTCTTTTTTTTTTACATATGTTTATAAAGCACTTACCTAAGTTTCAATTTTTGCGAGATGTGATGATCAGAAAAAATACCAATTGACAGAATCAGTTCCAATTGAAAGTTCTTGATTCATCAGTCATTATAGACGGCACTGACAAAGATAGAGTAGCAGAGGTAGAAAAAAAAAAAAAGATTGATTTATCATCTGTGACATCTACCAATGTCGGGATTTCAAATCAACAGATTCATTGAGCAACTCGTGAGTAAAGTAATAGTCAGAAGAACTGTGTCGTGTAACTTCATTCAAAAATGAAATTATCTTTGAATAACTATAGAATAAAAGAATTGGATTTCAAAAGAATTTCCATTTTGACCATTTATTTCTTTTCTTTTTCAATTTATCAATTCCTATTATCCTTTTAGGTTCCACAGTCTGTCTTTCCATATCATGGAGTTCCATCCTTGTAGCTAGGTCAAGAAGGAACCTTTGGATCTAATCCAGTAATGGTTGCATCACGAATATTGATTGTTCAAACTATTTATTGTTTCTTCTCTTTCTTTCATCGAATACTATCTACTACTGTAGAACCAACCAATTACTTGAAATGAAAGGATTAGAAAAAAAGAAAAATATCTTTTCTACAACCATGAGAGGGGATTTCTATATTTTGCATCTAATTGAATTGTGTGGAATATGATAATCTCGTTCATTAATTATTAGAACTAGAACCCGTTGACTCAAACTTTACTAAGAACTTCAGTTTCTAGTCCAAAGCCAATACTTGAAACCCTATACTACAGAAATTTGATCAATTTTTGATTGAATGACACGCGGTTCCGCATAGACAAGTAACAAGAAAGGAAAAGGGGAATTATGTACCATTTCTTTTCGATACTGATTGAAACTGCGTTGCTGTGTCAGAGGAAGGATAGCTATACTGATTCGGTATACTCTAAATACACCTTCGGTACAATATTGACGATCTCACAAAGATGAAATATCAGTAGTTTTCCATTTACTGATCCCATCTTTCAAGGAATCGATCCCCCTTTGACTGTACAAGAATATGTGGAGCTCAGCATGTCTGGAAGCACGGGAGAACGTTCTTTTGCTGATATTATCACCAGTATTCGATACTGGGTTATTCATAGTATTACTATACCTTCCCTATTCATTGCGGGTTGGTTATTCGTCAGCACGGGTTTAGCTTATGATGTGTTTGGAAGCCCTCGGCCAAACGAGTATTTCACAGAGAGCCGACAGGGGATTCCATTAATAACTGGCCGTTTTGACCCTTTGGAACAACTCGATGAATTTAGTAGATCCTTTTAGGAGGCCTCAATGACCATAGATCGAACCTATCCAATTTTTACAGTGCGCTGGTTGGCCGTTCACGGACTGGCTGTACCTACCGTTTCTTTTTTGGGGTCAATATCAGCAATGCAGTTCATCCAACGATAAACCTAATCTGAATTATAGAGCTACGACACAATCAAACCCGAACGAACAAAATGTTGAATTGAATCGTACCAGCCTCTACTGGGGGTTATTACTCATTTTTGTACTTGCTGTTTTATTTTCCAATTATTTCTTCAATTGAGAGAAAGAAAGAGAATAGTAGGAATTCTCTTATCCCATTCGGAAGGATATCATCCTCATAATTATCCATGACTGTTTATGTCTCTAGCATGACCACTTGATGAAATGTGGAGGGAAGCGGGGTAAATGGCCGATACTACTGGAAGGATTCCTCTTTGGCTGATAGGTACTGTAACTGGTATTCCTGTGATTGGTTCAATAGGTATTTTCTTTTACGGTTCATACTCCGGATTGGGCTCATCCCTATAGTGATCGGATGAGAACCGGATTGTGGACATGAAAAAGTAAGAACTCAACAGGACCTTACCCCTCGAATCAGACAAAACAAAGAGGGGTAAGGTCCTGTTGAGTTCTTACTCTTCCAGCGAGACTTTGATCCATTTCATAACATAAAGGTTGGAAATTCATTCAGTCAACATAAGAAGAATATTTGATTCGTAGAAATGACAAAACGGATCCTTTGCTTCGATCCGATGTTTAAAACCACCCCATTCCTTTGTTTCTAATGATGTTTTTGAAGAATTTAATCCCTTGATTGTCATAGTATCTGTTCCTCTATAGTATGGACGGACTCTTCCGAAGCAAGAAGAAAGAAGGAATCAATCGATTTTATGGATGACACAATATGGATTTCTACAGATGAGACATTCTTCAAATCAATTCCAATTAGTATGGAAATGAACCTTACTCCATAAATAAAATTTCAAGCAAAAGACACTTAATTTAATGCCCGAGTGTGGTGAAAAAAAAAAAGTGAAAATCTTGGATTTTTGCACATATCCAAATCCTTATTGATTATCTCATCACAGCGAAAATTTGCTTTTTTTTTTTTTATAAGTTCATTGAAGAAGTTCTATTTGCTCAATGAGTGATTCCCCCCGCCCCCCCCTTTTTTTTTGTTTGTCCACTACTGCTTATGAATCTAAAGAAAGAGGTTATAATAGTCCTGGAAAAGAAAATCGTAATCTTTAACGAACAGGATCAAGAATCATTATTATTTCCACACAGGAAAAGGGTGAAAAATTCCTTTTCTTGTGTGGAAGATTAGTAAGACGAGCAATCCCTCCTAGAATCATTTGTTACTTTCATTTATTCCTTGCCATTTATTTTCTTCCTTGCCTATTATCTAATAGAATTCGATTCTATTAGGTACAATAGAATCAAAAACTATTGATGCATTACATGGCATTTATAATCTGGGATTAAGAGGCCTGGCATAGTCACACCACTCCAATTTTTTTTTTGAAAAAAAAAAAAATGTCAAGTAGCCTTCTTCAGAATATACATATTATTACTAGGAACGGGGCACAAACAATTCCTGACATCTCGCCGAAAAACAGTATAAAGAAAAAAGCTTTTCATTATTTTTTTGATCATACATAATTGCATCGATCAACAATAGTTCGTCTCTTTTTACCAATTTGATGGATCCATGTATCTAGAAATTCATTTCGGACAATTGAACCTTCTCAAACTGTTTCTTTTTAAGAACCAAAAAGATTTGTGCCAGAATAACAGATACCAAAAAGAACAACAACCCTTGGACACGTAATGGATCTTGAAGTACTATTTCTGCATCTCCCTGACCAAATCCACCCACATTAGGATTACTCGTTAATGGTTGATCAAGCTTGATAGATTCACCCTCTGAAACAAGAAGTTCCGGTCCTGGAGGTATAATATCAATTACTTGGTGTCCATCCGATGCATCAGCTATGGTTATTTCATACCCCCCTTTTTCTTTACGTACTATTCTGCTTACTATACCCGCTCCTGTAGCATTATAGACTGTATTGTTACTCTTACCCCCATCGGGATAAATCTGGCCCCTTCCCCTGTTCCCACCTACGTATATAGGATATTTTAAGAAGTTAACGTCTTTCTTAGTAGCAGGGTCCGGAGAAAGAATGGGAAAGACGATTTCACTATATTTCTGACCAGGAACAGGACCTATCACAAGAATATTTTTTTTAGTGGGGCGATAACTCTGAAAAGACAGAGTGCCTATCTTTTCTTTCATCTCGGGAGAAATACGATCGGGGGGAGCTAATTCGAATCCATCGGGTAAAATAAGAACAGCCCCCACATTCAAAGACCCCTTTTTACCATTAGCAAGAACTTGTTTCAGTTGCATATCATAAGGGATTCTAACAACTGCTTCAAATACAGTATCAGGAAGCACAGCTTGTGGAACCTCAATATCCACGGGTTTATTAGCTAAATGGCAATTGGCACATACAATACGCCCAGTTGCTTCTCGTGGATTTTCATAACCCTGCTGCGCAAAAATAGGATATGCATTTGAAATAGATGTCCTAGTTATTACATATATCATGATCGATACGGAAATGAATCGAGTCATTTGTTCCTTTACCCAAGAAAAGGTATTTCTATTTTGCATGGTCCAATCATTGATCCCGGAAATTTCTACAATAAATTAGGTAGGTAGCTAATATAGTTAGTATAGTATAGTTCCCTATCCACGATTCTGATATTGTACTGGAATAATTGTACTGGAATATAGGAGGAATCGAATTCCCTGGACGGGTAAAAGTATAAAGAGTGGGATTATTTGATTGATATCAGCGGATCAAATGAGTTCTTCATTCATTCATTGAATGATAAATGACTACAAGTGAAGGAGATACACGATTTAAATAATGGAAGATCCAATATTTCAAAATTGTATCTAGAATGACTGGAAAGGTAGAAACAAGACCAGATATAATTTGATCGTTATGGGAAAATCCAAAATCTTTGTAGATCGAGCCAATCATTAGTTCCCAACCATAAGGCGAGTGGAATCCGATACATAAATCAGTTAATAAAAGAATAGAAAAAGCTTTTATTGTGTCACTTAAGTTATAGAGGAATTCCTGAACCCAAGAATTCAAAATGAGAAGTTCTTCATTACCCAGAATAGAATAACCGCTTAGAATAGCGAAACAGATTATATTTGCCGAGAAATCCAAAATGATATGGATATGATCTTCATTGTGCATTTTGATCAATTGTATCGTTTCTTTGTGGATTCCTATACGAAACTTTTGTATCTGTGTCTCCTGGTAGTCCTTTATCATTTCGTCCAACAGGAATAGTTCTTCTAATTCTATGAATCTTTCTAGAACGTTATTTTCTTGAATATCATTCAAAAAAGTTTCGGATTGCCTGGTATTCCACCAATGAGTAACCCAAGGTTCCAGACTTTTATTAAATGAGAGAGAGATCCACCAGGGCAAAAAGACTATAGATGCAAGATATGGGAGGGGAGTCAATGCTTTTTTCTTTTTTGGCACTTTTTTTTTTTCATTGTTTAGTCCTTGGATCTGGAAAGAATATAGAAATAGAATCAAATAAAAATGAAATGAAAAAATAAGGGCCCATTTCAAATGAAAGAAATAATCAAATATTGTTTCCAGATATCCCATGGTCAAATTCGAACCAATTGCATCTTCATTTGTTCCTTTCGATGAATGCAACCACTTGAAGTAATGAATATTATTCGGATTTTGAGACAAAAAAACTCCCCCTCGATCAATCAATTATTTCGAAATGTTTGGCTGGCTACCCACAGCCCAGGAATAATTGAAGGGATATTTTTGAAGAATATTGATGATGAAATCCGAAAGGAGTGGCAAAAGGAGAGAGAAATTGGATGGTTATGAAAGATCCAATCGTTTGGCCATCAAGGAGCAAAAGAGAGGATAAGATAAAAAGAAAGATCGATTGACAAATGACAAAAGGGAGATAATTTATGAGAGATGATCCATCTGTATCTAACGTATCAATTCAAAATATTGGGCCTAAAAAGATGAATTCTGTACTGTATTCCGAAATGTTCTGATATGTGTGATGAATACATACTTATTGGACTTCTTACTAATATGAAAGAATTGAGTTGAGTTCCATATGCATAAAAATAGTTTTGGTGGACAAAACTTGCTTCTTATTATGGTTGTTCCATATATGCCTGCTTGCTTGCTTTATTCTATAGGCCACAGTACAGCGGCATTACCAACAGAACGGGTGAAATAGAATCTAACATGATTTGCTCGAATGAACGTTCCGAAGAAACTTCGCTTATATTAAAAGTAAAAGGGGATTCCTGAGCTCCTTCCCTCATACTGAGAAAGAAAACATTCATTCTTCATCACAGTTTATTTCAAAATACTTCAATTGGTACACGCAAGAAATAGGCCGATTCGGCAGCTTTTTGTTCAATTTCTCGTGGAGTCAAATTCTCATCAGTTCGAGTCAAGGGGATAGCTCCCTGGCCTCTAATTTCCATATAAAGGACACGACGGGAATAAAGGCCCTCTTTAACTTCCATTCTGATCGACTGGATATCTCTCATAAGAAATCGAAGGAAGATTCGACGATTTATTCCAGGAAATCCCCAACGAAAAATACACACGACCCCTTCTTTTCTATCGAATCGATCATAACCACTACCCACATTCCACGAAATTGTGCACCACAAATAGGAACTAATGAACAGACCCGCGATCCCATAAAAAGACATCACGATCCCTTGTGGAAAAAAAATTATTTGCTGAGACGGGAATAAGGATATCAAATTCCTACCAAGATAACTGGAAGTTCCAACCAATAAGAATCCTAGCGAACCTAAAAAAAGGATAAAGGCCCAGCAGAAATTACTTGTTTTTCGAGACCCCGTTATAAGTTCTATCCATATACGTTCTGATCGCCAGTTCATACTAGATCCAGTTGCATTCTATTGGAATTGAGAGAATAAGCCAAATGAATTTGACTTTACCTTTTTGGCTCCCGAAGTAACTCTCATCAACTAGCACTATTATGATGTGAACCCTTAGCAGTAATTCATCGAATTGGTTAGATATAAAATAATAACATCCCCTTCATATGATCCCATTATGTATATCTACATAACATATAGATACATTTACTTTCTATTTCAGATATAGATATCCGCCGATCTATTTTAAAACAGCTATACCCGCATATACATGCATTTATCCATAGATCATGTATCTGCATGCATAACATAACAGCCTTTTCCTTTTTATTTGTTATTTGTATTATTTTTGTGTTCGAGGGGAGCCACATATCGTACCATATTCCACTAAATAGGTATCTGTATTATGATCCAAGTCCAAGTGTTGAAATAAATTGATGAGATTTAGTCCCATCGGATCTAAACAATCTTGTTTTTTTGAACATGAAGAGATAAAGACGCCATTGCAATTGCCGGAAATACTAGGCCCACTAAAGGCACAAAAATAGAGGGTAAGTTGAGATCTGTCATAGAATAGGTGCCTCGATTTAATATTTGTACCTGTTATAAAAGATATCTCCTGTTATAAAAGATATCTTATGATAAGTCTATCTATTATAAGTATTATAAGTATATAATAAGTTCAAGGAATGTAGAACTAAATAAATGTACCTATTCATCTTTCTACACGAAATATACGTATGATAATCCGCTTTATTATTCTTGTTCTCCCGTCCTTATCTTTTTATTTTAATAAGGAGAATAAGGGGTTTATTATGAGTTCCCCAAAAATTCGTTAGAATCTGATCCAACAGGAATTCATAGTCAAGTCAAAAATGGAGGTTCTCGGGAGATATAGAAATATACAACACTTCGATTCGATTTATTTTATTCTATTATAGGTTTTCATTACTTGAATTTTGATTCAAAGGAAAGAAACCATGTAGCTGAAATAATTCACTCAGAACACCCTTTAAAGGATTACGTGGTACGATTGAATCGAATAAGCCCTTATGGAATGAATACTCAGCCGCTTGTGAACCGTCGGGTACTGTCTTATTCAATGTTTGTTCAATTACTCTTTTACCCGCAAATGCAATGTAGGCATTGGGCTCGGCAATAATGATATCTCCCAACATACCAAAACTGGCTGTCACTCCACCGGTTGTAGGAGATGTAAGGATTGATACATAGAATAACTTTTTATTTGATTGATAATTATATGAAGCGGAAGATATTTTCGCCATTTGCATCAAGCTCAAACTTCCTTCTTGCATGCGTGCTCCTCCAGAAGCACACACCATAATAATAGGTAGAGATCCATTAGTAGCATACTCGATCAAACGGGTTATTTTCTCGCCTACTACGGATCCCATACTACCCCCCATGAACTGAAAATCCATAACCCCAATTGCTATGGGAATACCATTTAGTTGACCTATGCCTGTTTGAACAGCCTCGGTTAAACCTGTCTTTCTTTGATAAGAATCGATACGATCTCTATAAGGTTCCTCCTCCGAGTGAAATTCAATGGGGTCGATAGAGACCATGTCTTCATCCATAGGATCCCAAGTGCCCGGATCAATCGAAAGTTCGATTCTATCTGAACTACTCATTTTCAAATGATATCCACATTGTTCACAAATATTCATTTTTGACCTAAAAAATTTCTTATAATTTAATCCATAACAATTTTCGCATTGAACCCATAAATGTCTGTATTTTTTATTTATATCGAAATCATTAGATCTTCCTCTTATATTGAAATCGCTGCCATTACCACTAGTTCTTATACTTGAACTCCCATTGTCACTAACACTTACACTTTCATTACAAATGAAACTAGAAATGTAACTGTCACCGTAATTGTCGCTACTACTTGAAATATAACTCTCAATACTGATTTCAGGATGAAGATAACTATCAATGCAACTATTAATGTGATTATTCCAACTATATTTAATATCATACATGTAACGATCATAATAGCGATTGTTACTCTTAGACCCACTATTCAGATAACTAGAATTCAGATAATTAGAAAAAGGACTTTCTAGTTCACTCAGAAAAGAACTATCATTGTCAATCTCAAAAATCTGATTTTCAATATCAAAATAGACGGAATAACTGTCCCCATTACTATCCCTAACTAAAAAAGTGTCATCAGAGACGAAACTCCAAATGTCCCTGATACCAAATAAATCATCAACATTATTGCAACTATAACTGCCACTATCACTCCAACTATGAATGTTTTTATCCGTATCATTTATAATGAGGTCTTCACTTCCACTGGTATTTCCAATAGCACGACCGAGACTGTTCATTGATTTACTTAGCCCACACCTGTGTTCTAACTCCTCGTTAGACAACATCGAATTGAACCGCCATTTTTCCATAGAGCCTTCCTGCCCCCTATTTGAAAATACAATAAAATAACAATAGATGAATAGTCATTCGATGAATAATCATTTTACTATTTCATTTACTATCGGAATAAGCATATAGATCCAATCACTAGGATAGGATCATTAACTAATAACGAGTGAGTATTGAAAAAAAAAAAATGATTCTTTTTTGCGGGAATTGGGGATATCAATTCACTATATCTGATGGAACCTTTTCTTCATGAATTCTAAATAGAAAGAGAGGTTTCTCCAATGTCGTGTACAAATTCTCATCGAAAGAGAGAAAGAGAAATATGTGTTCTCCCCATGAAGAATTCATTTTCGTATAATCTCGTAATCTCGTAAACTCATAGATTAGAATAATCAATTTCGATTACAACACGGAATGAAAAGGACAATATATAGGATAGGTAGAAAGGGTTGTGACCTTTGGCTTGATTTATGGTCTGAAACTACGGTATATAAAATGATCCACCAATCCTAAGGATCCATAGGATTAATTAGGGTCCAACAATAGAAGCATTGAGTTATTTAGTCTGGTCTGAGATCTTATCTTGTATTTATATCTTGTTTATATAGGTAAGGTATGTACATATTGATTATATGCAATATATATGCAAATACATAG
>NW_027518970.1:0-7500 GCF_043159265.1 Tasmannia lanceolata | reverse complement strand
TTATGTGACTTGTGAGGTACAGCAATTATTAGGAAATAATCGAGTTAGAGCCGTAGCTATGAGTGCTACAGATGGTCTGATGAGAGGAATGGAAGTGATTGACACGGGAGCCCCTCTAAGTGTTCCAGTCGGTGGGGCTACACTCGGACGAATTTTCAATGTTCTTGGAGAGCCTGTTGATAATTTAGGTCCTGTAGATACTCGCACAACATCTCCTATTCATAGGTCTGCGCCTGCTTTTATCCAGTTAGATACAAGATTATCTATCTTTGAAACAGGGATTAAAGTGGTGGATCTTTTAGCTCCTTATCGCCGTGGAGGAAAAATCGGACTATTCGGAGGAGCTGGAGTGGGTAAAACAGTACTCATCATGGAATTGATCAACAACATTGCCAAAGCTCATGGAGGTGTATCTGTATTTGGCGGAGTAGGCGAACGTACTCGCGAAGGAAATGATCTTTACATGGAAATGAAAGAATCCGGAGTTATTAATGAAGAAAATATTGCAGAATCAAAAGTAGCTCTAGTCCATGGTCAGATGAATGAACCGCCGGGAGCTCGTATGAGAGTTGGTTTAACTGCCCTAACCATGGCGGAATATTTCCGGGATGTTAATGAACAAGACGTACTTCTATTTATCGACAATATCTTCCGTTTCGTCCAAGCAGGATCAGAAGTATCCGCCTTGTTAGGTAGAATGCCTTCTGCTGTGGGTTATCAACCTACCCTTAGTACAGAAATGGGTTCTTTACAAGAAAGAATTACTTCTACCAAAGAGGGATCTATAACTTCTATTCAAGCAGTTTATGTACCTGCTGACGATTTGACCGACCCTGCCCCTGCTACGACATTTGCACATTTAGATGCTACTACTGTACTATCAAGAGGATTAGCTGCCAAAGGTATCTATCCAGCAGTAGATCCTTTAGATTCAACGTCAACTATGCTCCAACCTAGGATCGTTGGCGAGGAACATTATGAAACTGCGCAAAGAGTTAAGCAAACTTCACAACGTTACAAAGAACTTCAGGACATTATAGCTATCCTTGGGTCGGACGAATTATCCGAAGAAGATCGTTTAACCGTAGCAAGAGCACGAAAAATTGAGCGTTTCTTATCACAACCCTTCTTCGTAGCAGAAGTATTTACTGGTTCTCCAGGGAAATATGTTGGTCTCGCAGAAACAATTAGGGGATTTCAACTGATCCTTTCCGGAGAATTAGATGGTCTTCCCGAGCAGGCCTTTTATTTGGTGGGTAACATCGATGAAGCTACCGCGAAGGCTATGAACTTAGATGTGGAGAGCAAATTGAAGAAATGACCTTAAATCTTTGTGTACTGACTCCTAATCGAATTATTTGGGATTCAGAGGTGAAAGAAATTATTTTATCTACGAATAGTGGCCAAATTGGCGTATTACCAAATCACGCCCCTATTGCCACAGCTGTAGATATAGGTATTTTGAGAATACGCCTCGACGACCAATGGTTAACGATGGCTCTGATGGGTGGTTTCGCTAGAATAGGCAATAATGAGATCACCATTTTAGTAAATGATGCGGAGAGGGGTAGTGACATTGATCCGCAAGAAGCTCAGCGAACTCTTGAAATAGCCGAAGCTAGCTTGAGTAGAGCTGAAGGCAAGAGACAAGAAATTGAGGCGAATCTAGCTCTCCGAAGAGCTAGGACACGAGTAGAGGCTATCAATGTTATTTCGTACTAATCGTTGCATCAGAATAATCAAAAGAAGTTCTGCTTATACACCATATTTGGATTCCGCCAATTGGATACAATCAAGTGTAATCTGATGCAACGAAAAAAAAAAAAAAAGAAAAGAAGGTGGGTAGAAAAACTTATTAGAGACCATCGACTCCGGTATCTAATAAGCTCTACCTACTATTGGATTTGAACCAATGACTCCTGCCGTATGAAAGCAATACTCTAACCACTGGGTTAAGTAGGTCATTTATCATCATAAAGAAAAAAAAAAAAATGGGACCCATCACATCGGGAATTATAGATGGAATCTTACTTCTAAGCAATACCAATCCTTGGCAGGAAAAGGATCAGAGAGCTATCATGTGGGATCATGGAATATCCATCTTGACAATAAATTCTCTAGATGTTAAGATATCTATGACAAGGGCTATAGCTCAGTTAGGTAGAGCACCTCGTTTACACGTGCGCCAATGCTTTTTCAGGGGAGTCCATCATGCAATCAACAGAATTGATTCTATGGAGAAATCGATGTCTTACTCCATGGATTCGAAGGAACAAGAGAACAGTAGCCTGACAAATATTTGATTCGGTCCGATTCAAGCACCAATTTATGTGCCAAACGGAACCCATCATTGATTTGATCATTGATAAGGTGAATACCCAGTCTATTCAATGCTAGGCATAATGAGTATAAGGACCTCAAAACAACCTCTTTTCGTCCTATGAGCTTTAAGGTGTATGAAGTACCCTATTTGACTGTTGGAGCGGAGCGATAGAGACTCTATCTTAGGTTGATCTAGGCCGGAGGCAGACCTACGTCAAGGTAACCCTTCTTTGAAACACTTTGGTATTGCTCCTGGATCAGAATACAAATAATGAATCCAGAGCACATGGAGCCATCTCGTTATCTTCCTGTCAAGAAAAAATATGGTGGACTCAACTGATCTTTCTATCAGTTGATGAAAGAGCCCAATGCGAAAAAATGCATGTTGGGTCTTTGAAACAGTTCGAATCATTTCGATAATAATCAGTTTGATCTGTTTTACCGAGAAAGTCTACGGTTCGAGTCCGTATAGCCCTATACATTTTTGCATTTTTGTATAGTTTTCGTTTCCTCATTAGTGCGTGCTTGCAGATGGCCAGTGGGTTGGTCCATGGAAATGGAATCATTTCCACATGCTCACGGCGATCCCTCGGGGCATGAAAATGAAAAAAAAAAAATAATTCATTCCAATGGATCCAACCGGATCGGTATTTTCGAATCTCGAATACCCAAACCAATTCTTCTTCATTCATTTTCGTGGGGGAATGACATATGGCTTGTTTCCTCTTTTTCTTGTCCATGATCAAAGATTGAGTGATACACCTTTTCTTTGGTTTGGTATACCCAAGCCAATTGATTATGAAGTCAAAATCATAACACGAGCCTAGCCAAAAACCCCAACCTGACCCAACAAAATCGAATCTAATAGTAATAGTAAGTCACACGGATCTAGGACCTGTTCTTGTATTTGTAGAAAAGCCAGAGTTTCAAAAAGAAAGCTCTTCGGTAAGTTTCATTGTAAACATTGTAAAATAGACTAGACTTTTCTTCGTATAGCCGGCCTAGCAAAGGCAAAGCAAGTAGTTTAGTTATTTTTATCTTTCTGTACAATACTTATTTTTTTGTATCCCAACCTACTCCAATCCAATTGCTCATCATTTCAATTCTGTCGATTCTACCGATGCAGACTTTATGCAAGAAGATTAGGGGTCTGTTTGAACTTGGATGAGTTAGGAATCCAATCCCCCGACTGATCGCTCTTTGGTGGAACAACAACCCAAATTCATTGTTTCAGAAATAATGAATTGGTCCTAAAGGTATCAACGTTTGTGCTCTCTTCTATTTCTATGAGTGTTTTTGGGGATTTGGTCTGTCGAATTGTTCGACAACGCGTGATTCCATCAGAGCTATCTTCTGTAGATAATTTATGATTCGGCCGACTCTACCATTGTGGTACGCTCCATTGTGTGGGTTTGCTTCAAACGAAACCTCTTTTGATTGTCACGAAACCTAACCCATTGGTTGGTCTTACTAGGTGTTATTACATTAATAAGTATTTCGAGTCATTCCAAATAGCGATTTTGGGTACTAGAAATGGGTCCGAAATAGGATGACTCTTTCAAGACTTTTAACTCGATTTAAATAACTCGATTGTTTCTGGGGGGTCCTGTCGGGATAGTACAGGTCAAAAGTATCTAATTTGGGTATAGGAACCCATGAGTTGTTCTATGTAAGGGTTCCTCATAATTCAACAGATTGAAGATTGAATCAAATCAATTAAGTATAAATCTGGGACAAGGAGAGAGTCTAATTGGTCGATGCATTCTGTTTCTGTTTATGTATTCATATCGAATCAATAGAAACAATGATTCTATACCCCGATCTTAATGAAAAGAATACACCAACGCCAACCGAGTAGAATATACCCTAAATCCCGAGCTAGGCATTCTACTACAAAAGAGAAAAAAAAAAATGAGCCAGACCTCTTCTTTGATTTTATTATATTATTATATTATATTCATTGAATATTTTCATTGAAAATGGAATATTTCCATTTTATTTTCACATAATTATAGATAATATAATTAATATTGAATTAATCTTTTTTTTATTCATTTTTGATGAAAATGAAAATATTCTTTCATTTATTTTTTTTTTTATAGAAAACCCAAGGTAAAGTGAGAGAGTCTTATTTGTACAAGAACATAATATGTCTACACCATATCTAAATAGAATTGAAGAAAGGGTAAGTGGGATTCTATTGGATGAATCTTGAAACGAGGCATGACCCGCAGCAAACAAACTCAACTATGTGGTTCGATCAAAATTGTTGTTTCGACTAAGCAGTTATGGATGAATTGACAATTCCAATTTGAATCGACTAATTCGGTATATTCCACATTCATGAGAGTGCATCTATGTTTCTGCTTTACGAATATGATATTTTCTGGGCATTTCTAATAATATCAAGTCTTATTCCTATTTTAGCATTTCTAATTTCGGGAGTTTTAGCCCCGATTAGTGAAGGACCAGAGAAACTCTCTAGTTATGAATCGGGTATAGAACCAATGGGGGATGCTTGGTTACAATTCCGAATTCGCTATTACATGTTTGCTCTAGTTTTTGTTGTTTTTGATGTTGAAACGGTCTTTCTTTATCCATGGGCAATGAGTTTCGATGTATTGGGTGTATCTGTATTTATAGAAGCTTTCATTTTCGTGCTTATCCCAATTGTTGGTTCAGTTTATGCATGGCGAAAAGGAGCATTGGAATGGTCTTAGCTCCTGAATATTCAGACAATCAAAATCAAAAACAAAGAAAAGATTACATTGAGACAGTTATTAATTCTATTGAGTTTCCGTTACTTGACCAAACAACCCAAAATTCAGTTATTTCAACTACATCGAATGATCTTTCGAATTGGTCAAGACTCTCCAGTTTATGGCCGCTTCTCTATGGTACCAGTTGTTGCTTCATTGAATTTGCTTCATTAATAGGCTCGCGATTCGACTTTGATCGTTATGGATTGGTACCAAGATCGAGTCCTAGGCAAGCAGACCTCATTTTAACAGCCGGCACAGTAACAATGAAAATGGCGCCTTCCTTAGTGAGATTATATGAGCAAATGCCTGAACCAAAATATGTCATTGCGATGGGAGCTTGTACTATTACAGGAGGGATGTTCAGTACGGATTCTTATAGTACCGTTCGGGGAGTCGATAAGCTAATTCCTGTGGATGTCTATTTGCCGGGCTGCCCACCCAAACCAGAGGCAGTTATAGATGCTATAACGAAACTTCGTAAGAAAGTATCTCGAGAAATCTATGAAGATCAAATTGGGTCTCAACAGGAAAATCGATATTTTACTACCAATCACAAGTTTCATGTTGGACGCAGTACTCATACTGGAAATTACGATCAAGGATTACTCTATAAATCTCCATCTACTTCAGAAATACCTCCTGAAACTGAAACATCTTTCAAATACAAAAGTTCAGTATCTTCCCACGAATTAGTGAATTAGGCAGGATGCTTTTGTGCAGAATAACAAACAGCGGGTAAATCTTCATAAATTTCATCGTAAATGTGAAATACTCATACAAATACAAATGTGGGAGAGATCAAGAAGATGCAAGGTCGTTTATCTGCTTGGCTAGTCAAGCATGAGCTAGTGCATAGATCTTTGGGCTTCGATTACCAAGGAATAGAGACTTTACAAATAAAGCCCGAGGATTGGTACTCCATTGCTGTCATTTCATATGTATATGGTTACAATTATCTACGTTCCCAGTGTGCTTATGATGTAGCACCGGGCGGGTTGTTAGCTAGTGTGTATCATCTTACGAGAATACAGTATGGTGTGGATCAACCCGAAGAGGTATGCATAAAAGTATTTGCCCCAAGGAGGAATCCTAGAATCCCGTCTGTTTTCTGGATTTGGAAAAGTGCTGATTTTCAAGAACGGGAATCTTATGATATGTTGGGAATCTCTTATGAAAATCATCCACGCCTGAAACGTATCTTGATGCCTGAAAGTTGGATAGGCTGGCCCCTACGTAAGGATTATATTGCCCCCAATTTCTATGAAATACAAGATGCTCATTGAATGATAAGAAACTAATATTCACTTCTACGACTCCAGATATTCAAGGAATCTTTTTATGTTCTGTTCTAGATGAAACAGAATAACTGGACTCTCATCTCAGTATTATGAATGGGCTACTAAAGGGGCTTCATTGATATTCCCCAATTTGGAAGATATCCATTTCGGATGAGCAAAGCCAATAGGATGAATCAAAAGAGTTCTGCACCATGAACTTTGTACCGCGCACATCACTTAGATGGGCCCCGAAAAGTCACGTAGGAGGGAGTGAAGAAAGAGAAAGTGAAGAAATAGAATATGAAAGAAAATATGAAATTATGAACTCAAAATTCAGAAATGAAAAGGGGATCAGATTTTCTTTGTACTGTATCTGAAATGAATCCTGTCTATTCCTACCCTTCGATTCCTCTCTAGACTAGACTTTTGGGTTTTCAGCCAACTAACTTCAATTCAAATATGTATGAAGTATTAACATTCTTTTTGAGCGAGAGCAGGTACAGTATGAACAAACAAAAAAGAAGAGGGAACAGAATCTAATTCTTTTCTTTACCCATCAAAAAAAAAAATGGGGGATCTAGATATATCCCTAGATGGATAAGTATGTATCATGATCTAGACTATTAACGAATAGAATATGGATCCCGATCCATATCGATTCATTTGTATGAGTATCTATTCGATATATTAACCACGTGCCAGGAACCAGATTTGAACTGGCGACACGAGGATTTTCAGTCCTCTGCTCTACCAGCTGAGCTATCCCGACCATCCCCGACGCATCATCCTACTAGAGGGCTTGGGTCTATGTCAATTAAAGGGACTCAAAAAACATTAGAAAATCTTACCTCAGCCTTGGAATTTCTTGGATCTTCAAAAAGAAGACTTTGTAAGTGTAAGAGTAATGATATGGACTGTGAATGATTCAATAATGGAGATTCCTTGCCATATATGTTCATTTGTACGTAGATCATATCTATCACAAGACTTGTGATAAGAGAGAAAGATTTCTGGTCGGATCCATTTGTGAAAGAGTAGAGTGAGTGAGAAACATAGCTAAGCTCATTTTGAACCACTGACGAAAAAAGAGGATAAATGGTTAGGGAATGGAATAAAATAGGCCTTTTTTTTTTTATTGG
>NW_027518968.1:60000-62981 GCF_043159265.1 Tasmannia lanceolata | reverse complement strand
CTAAATCATCCAATTCATCGAGTCATGTCGATTCATTCAGATTATTCCGCGGCTTTATTACTTGTTTGTTGCACAAAAAAACTTTTTGAATGCCCGGTAGAAATAGATTTAGCTAAGGATAAAGCTTTTATCGCGGCCCAATATCCCTTTCTCTTCCAAATATTTTTGCGAATACGCTTTTTTGACATAGAAGTACGTTTCTTTGGAACTGCCATTTTAAAAGAAAGAGGTTTCTCATTTTTATAGTTGGATGTGAAAGACATGTATTGTATTGTTCAAAATAAATCGTTCTTTCTATCCATTATCTATATCTATTCCATAGTGGATACTTCCTTCATAACATAAAAAATACAGATATGTGCGCATCACATATAGTATAACTAGGGATGAAAAAAAAAAAAGGGTTCCAATTTATATCTCAGTCTATTTATATATCGTCATGTTACATTTAATAAATCAAATCAAAAAACTTAAGAACCCATACATTTTACCCTTACCTAATTTAAGAAAACAATAATATAAAATTTTTTCGATTAATTGATCAAACTCGAGAATGGAGTACCCATAATTTAAATTCAAATGAGATCATGTAGTTAATCTCTTAAACGATACATTACTTGATAAAGGTCATTTTAGTAATTTATTATTTCAGCTCTATGCGAAATGACGAGTATCGTAGGATTTTCCATAAAATATGTTTGTTTTATTTGACTAGAAGCCAATCAATCAGTTCCAGAATGAATTAGTCAATGACTCCAAATAAACTAACTAAAATAACTAGGTGTTATTTTATTAGGTCGAGTTATTGGTGGATCCTATAATTCATATCAGAATCAAGTACTATTTTGGTGTAATTCTTTTTCCTTATTACTATATGGATATAAATCACCGTAATAGTGGAATGATTGAAAATCTCATATTCTGTATCTCAATAAATATCTTAGTTAATCACTAGGTAGTCATTTTTAAGCAGTAACTTGGTTATTTGAACAATTGTAACTTCTTGATTTGAATTTTTCAAATATCTGGGAAAGAATCAGAATAATGAAGAATTCAAAATAATATTTGAGTTTTTATATCTTGATTTTTTTATTTATTTGATTATTGCTCTTTACAAAAAAGATAAGAGCTGGTGAATCGGAAAAATTAATAAGAATAAAAAAAAAAAGTTTGATTTGATTATGCAACCCATATATCAATATGCATGGATCATACCTTTCGTTCCACTTCCAGTTACTATGTCAATAGGATTGGGACTTCTGCTTGTTCCGACCGCAACAAAAAATCTTCGTCGTATGTGGGCTTTTCCCAGTGTTTCATTGCTAAGTATAGTTATGGTTTTTTCGGCCGATCTGTCTGTTCAACAAATAGATGGCAGTTCCATCTATCAATATCTATGGTCTTGGACCATCAATAATGATTTTTCCTTAGAGTTCGGACACTTGATCGACCCACTTACTTCTATTATGTCAATACTAATCACTACTGTCGGAATCATGGTTCTTATTTATAGTGACAAGTATATGTCTCATGATCAAGGATATTTGAGATTTTTTGCTTATATGAGTTTTTCCAATACTTCCATGTTGGGATTAGTTACTAGTTCCAATTTGATACAAATTTATATTTTTTGGGAACTCGTGGGAATGTGTTCGTATCTATTAATAGGTTTTTGGTTCACACGACCAATCGCAGCAAATGCCTGTCAAAAAGCATTTGTAACTAATCGTGTAGGGGATTTTGGTTTATTATTAGGAATCTTAGGTCTTTATTGGATAACAGGTAGTTTCGAATTTCGGGATTTGTTCGAAATCTTCAATAACTTGATGCATAATAATGGAGTTAATTCTTTATTTGCTACTCTGTGTGCTTCCCTATTATTCGCTGGTGCAATTGCTAAATCTGCGCAATTTCCCCTTCATGTATGGTTACCTGATGCCATGGAGGGACCCACCCCTATTTCGGCTCTTATACATGCTGCTACTATGGTAGCAGCGGGAATTTTTCTTGTCGCTCGACTTATGCCTCTTTTCACAGTTATACCTTACATAATGAATCTCATTTCTTTGATAGGTATAATAACGGTACTATTAGGAGCTACTTTGGCTCTTGCTCAAAGAGACATTAAGAGAAGCTTAGCTTATTCAACAATGTCTCAATTGGGTTATATTATGTTAGCTCCAGGGATGGGTTCTTATCGAGCTGCTTTATTCCATTTAATTTCTCATGCCTATTCGAAAGCATTATTGTTTTTGGGCACCGGATCCATTATTCATTCAATGGAACCCATTGTTGGATATTCTCCAGATAAGAGTCAGAACATGGTTCTTATGGGTGGTTTAAGAAAATATGTACCAATTACCAAAATGACTTTTTTATTAGGTACACTTTCTCTTTGTGGTATTCCACCTCTTGCTTGTTTTTGGTCCAAAGATGAAATTCTTAATGATAGTTGGTTGTATTCACCGATTTTCGCGATAATAGCTTGTGCTACGGCGGGATTAACTGCATTTTATATGTTTCGGACATATTTACTTACTTTTGAGGGGTATTTATATGCGCATTTTCAAAATTACAGTGGCACTCAAAATAGCTCGTTTTATTCAATATCTATATGGGGAAAAGAAGAATCAAAACTGGTTAACAGAAATTTGCTTTTATCAAAAATAAATAAGAATGAAAAGGTTTCTTTTTTTCGAAGACGACATATAAAATTGATGGGAATGTACGAAATCTAATGCGATCCTCTAGTACTCATTTTGACAATAAAGATACTTCCATGTATCCTCATGAATCAGATAATACAATGCTATTGCCTCTACTTGTGTTGGTCCTATTTACTTTGTTCGTTGGATTCGTAGGAATTCCTTTCGATCAAGGAGTAATGGGTTTGGATATATTATCCAAATGGTTAACCCCATCAATAAACCTTTTACATCAAAATTCGAACTATTCGGTGAATTGGTATGAATTTGCGACAA
>NW_027518968.1:27500-32500 GCF_043159265.1 Tasmannia lanceolata | reverse complement strand
AGGAAGAAGAAGAGCTCTAGTACAGAAGTACAAGCTTTAGCTCAACATATATGTATGTCTGCTCACAAAGCACGAAGAGTCATTGATCAGATTCGTGGGCGTTCCTATGAGGAAACACTTATGCTACTAGAACTTATGCCTTATCGAGCATCTTATCCCATTTTAAAATTGGTTTATTCTGCAGCAGCAAATGCTAGTCACAATAAGGGTTTCAACGAAGCTGATTTAGTCATTAGTCAAGCCGAAGTCAATGGGGGTACTATCATTAAAAAGTTAAAACCTCGGGCTCGAGGACGTAGTTATCCGATAAAAAGACCCACCTGTCATATAAATATCGTTTTGAAAGATCAATCTAAAACGAAAACTGAACAAGATTTTCTTTTAGAGAATAAAGGTGTATTTAAGGATACTATAATAGAGAGATACCTAGAGAAAGAGAGAGAGAGATAAACTTCTGCCTCCTTCGGTTTCCGAATTGGAATAGAGATAAATAGATATATATAGAGAGAGAAAGAGATCGGGATAAATATGATATGGGAAAAAAAATAAATCCACTTGGTTTCCGACTTGGTGCAAACCAAAGTCATCGTTCCCTTTGGTTCGCACAACCCAAAAGTTATTCCAGGGGTCTCCAGGAAGATGAAAAAATACGGGATTGTATCAAGAATTATGTACAAAAAAATATGAGATCTGGTTCAGAAGGAATTGCACATATAGAGATTAAAAAAAAAATCGACCTAATTCAGGTCATAATCTATATTGGATTCCCAAATTTGTTAATAGAGGGTCGAACGCGAGGAATCGAAGAATTACGGATCAATGTACAAAAAGGGTTTCGTTCTGTGAACCGGAGACTTAACATTGCTATCACAAGAGTTGCAAAACCTTATGGACAACCTAATATTCTTGCAGAATATATAGCTCTACAATTAAAGAATAGAGTTTCGTTTCGAAAGGCAATGAAAAAAGCTATTGAATTAACTGAACAAGCTGATACAAAAGGAATTCAAGTGCAAATTGCAGGGCGTATCGACGGAAAAGAAATTGCACGTGTCGAATGGATCAGAGAAGGTAGGGTTCCCCTACAAACCATTCGAGCTAAAATTGATCATTGTTCCTATACAGTTCGAACTATCTATGGGGTATTAGGCATCAAAATTTGGATATTTGTAGATGAGCAATAATGGGTCTTTCCTTCCCATTCTATACTGCGATAGAACAAAAAATGACAAACTCTTTCATTCATTCTTTTTCCCTTCAATCAAAAATGAACAATTCTAATTAGAATTATTAATTATTTCTAATTATTAATTATAATTATATAGGGTTGAATAAAAATTCGATTGATCATTTGGTAGAATTGCTATGCTTAGTGTGTGACTCGTTGGTTTTTTCTTTAGAGTTGGATTCAAAAAAAAAAAAAACAATGGACCAGCCCATAACTAATAACTAGAGAACTAATAACCAGCTCATTGCTTCGTATTATCGAGATCCAAGAAAGCAGTCACTATATGATGTGTTGATCATATAGTTGTAGCAACTGAAATCGTTTTTTTTTTTTTCATAAAGGAAAAAAAAATCTGATTATGGTTTGTAAAGCGAAAATAGAGGGATATGGGTAAAAGGAGGGGTGAGAGAAAGAAAGGAGGAGAATATCAATCAATGCTATATGATTCCAATATGTATGGTCTATGAATCATCTCATAAAAGGCAGCGTGATAAAGCATCAATACGGATTCGTTTATAAGTAGATGAATCCGGTTCATAGGAAAAATGAAAATAATAAAGAGCCTCGAGTCAATAGAGACTGAGGAGATTGACTCGGGAACAAATGAAATTGGGAGCTCCACTGTAGAGTTCAGACCTAACCATTAATGGAGAAGCTATGGGAACGACGGAACCTGTGACTGCACAAGATTCTATTAAAAACGAATCCTAATGATTCATTGGGTGGGATGGCGAAACCAACCAAGAACCCTTTTATTTATTCTGAAAGGTCATGGGTTGACCCTACGAATGAAGCAGATTTTAAAGAGTCAATATTCGCCCGCGAACCTTTCCTTATTGGATTGCAAAATTTTGGGCGATTCCATTCAGTAAAGGCCAAAAGAAGGATTCGTTATAAAAAGAAAGGCATTCATTATCCATAAATAGAAATATACGTCCTATAAATTATAAATCGAAATAGAAAGATACGTCTAGCTGCTGTATATACAAGATATACAGATTCCTACATGATGGATTAACTATCAAGAAATCCCATGATTCAGTGTATTATTCATTAAATACATGTGTATTTGTAATATTATTGAATCGTTTCATTCGCGAGGAGCTGGATGAGACGAAACTCTCATGTCCGGTTCTGCAGTAGAGATGGGGTTGAGAAACAACCATCAACTATAACCCCAAAAGAACCAGATTCCGTAAACAACATAGAGGAAGAATGAAGGGAATATCTTATCGAGGCAATCGTATTTGTTTCGGTAGATACGCTCTTCAGGCACTTGAACCCGCTTGGATCACATCTAGACAAATAGAAGCAGGGCGACGAGCAATGACACGATATGCGCGTCGTGGTGGAAAAATCTGGGTACGTATATTTCCCGACAAACCCGTTACAGTCAGACCCACAGAAACACGTATGGGTTCGGGTAAGGGATCCCCCGAATATTGGGTATCCGTCGTTAAACCGGGTCGAATACTTTATGAAATGGGCGGAGTCTCAGAAACTGTAGCCAGAGCAGCTATTTCAATAGCTGCGTGCAAAATGCCTATACGAACTCAATTCGTTATTGTGGGATAGGGATGTGAAACCAAAAGAAAGGAGTATTTTTGATGAAAAATACAATTGCAGATTTATTTATTTCTGGACAGACAATATTTCTTTCTTTTTTCCTTCGCCCTTTGCATTGAAATAAGAGATTCAAAAAAAAAAAAATGATATGATTCAACCTCAGACCCATTTGAATGTAGCGGACAACAGCGGGGCTCGAGAATTGATGTGTATTCGAATAATCGGAGCTAGTAATCGCCGATATGCTCATATCGGTGATGTTATTGTTGCTGTAATCAAAGAAGCAGTACCCAATATGCCTCTCGAAAGATCAGAAGTGATCAGAGCTGTAATTGTACGTACATGTAAAGAACTCAAACGTGACAACGGTATGATAATACGATATGATGACAATGCAGCGGTTGTCATTGATCAAGAAGGAAATCCAAAAGGAACTCGAGTTTTTGGCGCGATCGCTCGGGAATTGAGACAGTTGAATTTCACTAAAATAGTCTCATTAGCTCCTGAGGTATTATAAAGACTAGTAGATGAGACCATTATATAGTAGGGTATCTGAAGTAGATCAAATCCATTAGTAGATTGTGTCTTATGCATATACCTTTAATAATTCATAAAAAAAAAAATTGAAAGTGAAAATGAAAATCAAGAAAAAAAAAAAACAGAACATGTTGATTATATCAAAATGGGGAAGCCCTAATAATTATAGTTCGTCATGAGTAAGGACACTATTGCCGATATAATAACTTCTATAAGAAATGCTGACATGGATAAAAAAAGAACAGCTCGAATAGCATCTACTAATATAACCGAAAACATTATTAAAATACTTCTACGAGAAGGTTTTATTGAAAATGTTAGGAAACATCGAGAAAACAAGAAATATTTCTTGGTTTTAACCCTGCGACATAGAAGGAATCAGAAAGGAACATATAGAAATATTTTAAAGTGTATCAGCCGACCCGGTCTACGAATCTATTCCAACTATAAACGAATTCCTAGGATTTTAGGTGGAATAGGTATTGTAATTCTTTCTACTTCTCGAGGTATAATGACAGATCGAGAAGCTCGACTAAAAAGAATTGGAGGAGAAATTTTATGTTATATATGGTGATCCTTCTGAATATCCGAATTTGATCCGTAACTTTCGATTTGTGAAAAAGAGAGAAAAGGCAGGTTGTCTAATATCACTCCTCCTCCATTAGTTGATACTTCAAGGGGGTTACCTGAAATGAAAGAACAAAAATTGATTCATGAAGGTTTAATTACTGAATCACTTCCAAATGGTATGTTCCGGGTTCGTTTAGATAATGAAGATCTGATTCTAGGTTATGTTTCGGGGAGGATCCGACGTAGTTTTATACGGATACTACCAGGAGATAGAGTCAAAATCGAAGTAAGTCGTTATGATTCAACCAAGGGACGTATAATTTATAGACTTCGCAACAAAGGTTCGAACGATTAGGTGACTTTTTAAACATTTCTTCCATGGGGATACAATTCGAGGTTCAAAATTTCAAGAGACTTATTTTCTTCAAAAGAGTAGATTCGGAATTAAGGAATGACAAATATGAAAATAAGGGCTTCTGTTCGTAAAATTTGCGAAAAATGTCGACTGATCCGTAGGCGAGGACGAATTATAGTAATTTGTTTCAATCCGAGACATAAACAGAGACAAGGGTAATCTTTCTAAAAAGGGCCTTTCTAAAGTAAGGGACCCGTTGTACAAATAAAGGATCTGTTTTGACATGAAATGGATATATCCGTATATCTCTGACTCATATTTATGAGATGCTAAAATATGACAAAACCTATACCAAGAATTGGTTCGCGTAGGAATGGGCGTATTAGTTCACGTAAGAATGGACGTAGAATACCAAAAGGAGTTATTCATGTTCAAGCGAGTTTCAACAATACCATTGTA
This sequence comes from Tasmannia lanceolata, assembly GCF_043159265.1. Classification (NCBI taxonomy): domain Eukaryota; kingdom Viridiplantae; phylum Streptophyta; class Magnoliopsida; order Canellales; family Winteraceae; genus Tasmannia; species Tasmannia lanceolata. The sequence continues at coordinate 27,785 of NW_027518968.1, read as the reverse complement.
ACTGTTACGGATATGCGAGGTCGGGTGGTTTCTTGGTCCTCCGCTGGTACTTGTGGATTCAGAGGCACAAGAAGAGGGACACCATTTGCTGCTCAAACCGCAGCAGGAAATGCTATTCGTACAGTAGTGGATCAGGGTATGCAACGAGCAGAAGTCATGATAAAGGGTCCTGGTCTCGGAAGAGATGCAGCATTACGAGCCATTCGCAGAAGTGGTATACTATTAAGTTTCGTACGTGACGTAACCCCTATGCCACATAATGGATGTAGACCTCCTAAAAAAAGG
>NW_027518968.1:5000-22500 GCF_043159265.1 Tasmannia lanceolata | reverse complement strand
AAGAGTCAAAGAAAAGGCGATGATTAAAATCAAGATTTCTACGGTACCCTAACCTTATGTCAAATCAAAAAAAAATCAAATAGAGGCAAAAGACGCTAGAGTAATGTTGTATCAGACTACTTGTCGCCTTGTAGTTGGATCTCCAAGTTTTTGGAATGTTCCAAATTCCACTTGAGCATCCAAATCAGGGTCAATACCAGCAAAAACATCTCTGAACAAGGTTCTAGCCCCATGCCAAATGTGTCCGAAAAAGAAGAGCAAAGCAAACGTAGCATGTCCAAAAGTAAACCAACCCCTTGGACTGCTACGAAAAACACCATCGGATTTCAAAGTAGCACGATCTAATTCAAAAATTTCACCCAATTGGGCACGTCTAGCATATTTTTTCACAGTAGCAGGATCGCCATAACTGACCCCATTGAGTTCGCCACCATAGAACTCAACAGTTACACCTACTTGTTCGACACTATACTTCGATTCTGCCCTTCTAAAAGGAACATCCGCTCTCACAATTCCGTCTCCGTCTACCAAAACCACCGGAAATGTTTCAAAAAAAGTAGGCATACGACGTACAAAAAGCTCATGCCCCTCTTTATCTCTAAAGATGGGGTGTCCTAACCATCCAACAGCTATTCCATCCCCATTGTCCATTGAGCCTGCTCTGAATAATCCCCCCTTCGCCGGATTATTACCGATGTAATCATAAAAAGCTAATTTTTCGGGAATTTTAGACCAAGCTTCCGATAAACTCAGATTTTCGGCTAGCCCGGCTCCAACTCTTCGATATATTTCTTGCTGGAAGTATCCCTGATCCCACTGATAACGAGTGGGACCAAATAATTCTATGGGAGTAGTTGCTGAACCATACCACATAGTTCCAGCAACGACGAAAGCTGCAAAAAAGACAGCAGCGATACTACTAGAAAGTACAGTTTCAATATTGCCCATACGTAATCCTTTGTATAAACGTTGGGGCGGGCGGACACTAAGATGGAATAGTCCCGCCAATATCCCCAATGTCCCCGCTGCAATATGATGAGAGGCTATTCCTCCCGGAACAAAAGGATCAAAACCTTCTGCGCCCCACGCTGGATTTACAGATTGTACTTTTCCGGTTAGACCATAAGGATCGGACACCCATATTCCAGGACCATACAAGCCTGTTACATGAAATGCGCCAAACCCAAAGCAAGCCACCCCTGAGAGAAATAAATGAATTCCAAAGATCTTGGGCAAATCCAAAGAGGGTTTTCCCGTACGTTCATCACAGAATATTTCTAGGTCCCAATACACCCAATGCCAGATGGCTGCTAAGAAGCACAAGCCAGAAAACACAATATGTGCCCCAGCCACACCTTCGTAACTCCAAATACCCGGATTCGTTATAGTTCCTCCTGTGATACTCCAACCACCCCATGAATTGGTTATCCCTAAACGAGTCATGAAGGGTATAACGAACATACCTTGTCTCCACATTGGATCAAGGACGGGATCAGAGGGATCAAAAACGGCTAATTCGTATAGAGCCATCGAACCGGCCCAACCAGAAACTAGAGCTGTATGCATTATATGGACAGAAAGTAACCGACCGGGATCATTCAATACGACGGTATGAACACGATACCAAGGCAAACCCATGGAAATACCCCTTATTTTATCAAAGAAAAAATAGACACTATGTAACTTTATCACATTGGAAAAGACTGATTGATGCTATGGACCTCGCCTTTTCAGTGGATTATCTCAAAGCAAGAGTTAATATTTATTCCGTTCCATTGGTAATAATTTAACAATTCTGTTCGTAGGAACAAAGAGAAGCAGATCTATTCTATACTCGATAAGTACCAATACGCAATGGGGGGATTGATCCTATTTTTGTGAGCGAATGCATAGATACTTGTTCATCCTTCGAACGATCCATTTGTACGAATTTTCCTTTATTCAACCCGTCTTCTCCATGAACCTTCCAATCTATGGATAAAATACGATAAACGACAATATTATGAAGACAATAAACCCATTGTTACGTTTCCACATCAAAGTGAAATAGAGTACTTAATTTTTCTTTCATTTTATGCCTATTGGTGTTCCAAAAGTACCTTTTCGGAGTCCTGGAGAGGAAGATGCAGTTTGGGTTGACGTATAGTGCGACTTGTCAGACATATTGGGTCATATGGGATTTCCCCGTTCTCTCCCCCGATCGAGATATCCTCTGTTTCACCCAAGAAAGATTGATTAAACCATCAATAATTCAATTCGGAGCGTGAAGTGCAATGCAATTAGATCAATTTATTTGTTGGTTGGGGATCAATATTCTCAATTAGAAGAATTTATGGTTGGCTTGGACCAATAAAATGAAGTATCCAGGCTCCGTTCAAAAAATACCAAATTGGTAATCTATGTATGATTACTACTCGTATCATAAATGATCCCTATTTATACCTCTAAAACTACCAATTAATGGAATAATATGATTAGTCGAATATTTGGCGGAAGGCATGAACATGAAAACGAATTGAAAAAAAAAAAGAAGTCGGAACAAAAAGAAGCGGTACTGTGATCATTTGTCCTATATGTGCAAATAGAATTCGGGCAGATCTTTACCCGGAGTAGAGCATAAACCTAAAAGAATTGAAGAGGCCCATTTAGGAACAAGAAAATTACATCGTGATTTGGATCTCGATGAAAGAATACATCAATGAGGGGTTAGTTCGATAAGTTCAATGAATTCTTTTTTTTTTTTCGCAATTTTGATTTTTTGAACCGTATGCATCCAAAGGTGCGTGTGCGGTTCCTAAGGGATACAATTTTGTCCTAATCAACCGACTTCATCGAGAAAGATTACTTTTTTTAGGACAAGAGGTTGATAGCGAGATCTCGAATCAACTTGTTGGTCTCATGGTATATCTCAGTATAGAGGATGATACCAGGGATCTGTATTTGTTTATAAACTCTCCCGGCGGATGGGTAATACCAGGAATAGCTATTTATGATACTATGCAATTTGTGCCACCAGACATACATACAATATGCATGGGATTAGCCGCTTCAATGGGATCTTTTCTCCTAGTCGGAGGAGAAATTACCAAACGTCTAGCATTCCCTCACGCTTGGCGCCAATGAGTTTTTTTTTATTTGAGAAAAAAAAAAGAAGACTATGCCTTCGCCATATGGAATATGAATAATAAGTAATAATAGCATGGCACTTCGAGTTCGATATGAGCAAACTATTATTTTTTTTTCATAACATAACATGAGATTATATATCGAGATAGTAGTATGAAACAAAGGTTATTTACGATTTGATCTTATGTATCGGGGGTCCATTTCAGCGTCACAAACCTTTTTTTTGCTTTCACACCAGAAGCCTCTTTCCGATATTTATGTTATGAAAGAGTACGAAAATGAAAAAAAAAAAAGATCATTTTTTCCTTATTTGATCGGATCATAAAGAAACTTTGGGATTGCTGAATCACAGACGAGATAAATATATAAAGCAACGGAACCATCATAGTATTTTTTGACTCCTCCGAAAGGAAAGATGGTAAATGGATCATTCAACGATCTGGGTCTGATGGATTCTATTTGTCTCTTTCTTCGATGGAAGGGAAAAGGAAATTCCATTGCGGAGCCGTATGCAATGCATAAAAGATGCCTGTACGGTTGTTCAATTCTAATTCTATCTTTTTATTCTTGTTATTCTTTATCCCTTCCCTTCGACCGATCGTGCGAGATAGAGGAACCGTTCATTATGTTATATCATCAGGGTTATGATCCACCAACCTGCTAGTTCTTTTTATGAGGCACCCACAGGAGAATTTATCCTGGAAGCGGAAGAACTACTGAAACTCCGCGAAACCCTCACAAGGGTTTATGTACAAAGAACCGGCAAGCCTTTATGGGTTATATCCGAAGACATGGAAAGGGATGTTTTTATGTCAGCAACAGAAGCCCAAGCCCATGGCATTGTTGATGTTGTCGCGGTCGAAAATACCGGGGATTTCACATAAATTCTTGATTCCATTTCGAACCATAATTCGAATGAGCCGTGATTTGATATTTTATCTTCTTAACCTGGTAAAATATTATATGAAATGGAAGTAATTCATAATCATCCGGTTAGGATCGATCTAAACCAGCCCATTCTGTATACGATTCAGCATGCCAACTATTAAACAACTTATTAGAAACACAAGACAGCCAATCAAAAATGTCACGAAATCCCCTGCCCTTCGAGGATGTCCTCAGCGTCGAGGAACATGTACTAGGGTGTATGTGCGACTCGTTCAGATCATGATCTGGAACAAATGAGACGATTTTTCCAGTATCAATGACCAGTACCAATGAGTAGGATAGAATGGAAGAACTCCATTCCATTCACTATCTCAAAATAAAGATCTATCATATACCTCTATTGTGTATGGAATTTATGGTTTCCATTGGTGCAAATCCAATCACCTCGATTTGAGATGAAAATCAATTCCCCATTGGTAGCAAATGGTTATCCATTAAGCGGGGAAAATAGTATTTTAAAAGCAGAAAGATTATGCTTCTACTCTTGCAAGAACGGACTAACAGGGTTAGCTACCTAGCCAACCTTCATAATTAAATGCCGTCACTGTATGGATGGATCTCATTGTGAAAAGACCTATATACTGGATAATTTTATGGGTAGAGCCAAAGAGTGTGAACTGTACAAGTTACTAATAACATTGATTAAATGGGGGAAGGAGCTCCGGTGTATAGAGAGGACCTCACCGTTTAAGAAGTAATCATAGAAACGATGGAAGCCACTATTTATTTATTTCTCCATTTTTCTCTATTTATTACTACCTATTTACTAGATATTTTATATCTAATATCGGTACAATTTCTTATTCCGAGGTGAAATGCCTGGAAGAAATCAAAAATCGTGGTTGGGAAGGTCATAGTAGCAAAAGCCATTGGAATTTTTATTTTATACATCGGAAGAATCCGTTTTGTTACTAATAAACTAGGGGAGGGGAAAAGAATGACTGAAAGAAAAGAAATCAATTAGTTATTCATCAAGGTTTCATTTGATTCAATGACCAGAGTTAGGCGGGGATATATAGCTCGGAGACGTCGAACAAAAATTCGTTTATTTGCATCAACCTTTCGAGGGGCTCATTCAAGACTTACTCGAACTACTACTCAACAGAAAATGAGAGCTTTGGTTTCCAGTCATCGGGATAGATGCAGGCAAAAGAGAGATTTTCGTCGTTTGTGGATCACTCGGATAAATGCAGTAACTCGTGAAAATGGGGTATCCTATAGTTATAGTCGATTAATGCACGATCTGTACAAGAGGCAGTTGCTTCTTAATCGTAAAATACTTGCACAAATAGCTATATCAAATAGGAATTGCATTTACATGATTTCAAATGAGATTATCAAATAAGGCGACTGGAACGAATTCACCGAAATGATTTAAACGGAGTTCCCCGGAGAATGAACTCCGGGAAGGTAGAGTAGAAATGAATATGATAAATATTAGAAATGAACGAACACTTTTCAATAAAAAAAAATATTTTTTCTTCCCCATTCATTCTTTTTTTTTTTTTCTTACGACGCGACAATCAAGTATCTCGGCTTTTTCGAACAAAACCTCAATTCTGAGTTTGAATTCCAATTAGAGTTTTGATTCAATTGAGAAGTAGGCCTATTTATTTCTGGTTTTAGGACCAGCAGTTCTAGGGGTCGACTCGGTTCTTTCAAATTGTTTCTCATTATTAAGAAAAGGTAACGAAGATAAAATACGAGCTTGTTTTATAGCAATAGTAATTAATCGTTGTTGTTTCAAGGTCAATCTATTCACTCGTCTAGATAATATTTTTCCTTGTTCACTAATAAATCGACTAATTAAACTCATATTTCTATAATCAATTCGATCCCCCGATCCAATTGGGGGCAAACGCCTACGAAAAGATCGCTTGGATTTACGAAAGGGTCGCTTGGATTTATCCATGATTTATTCCTTATCTCTAAAATCTTATTTCTTCATTCATTTCGGTTTCGGATCCGACCGAAATAGTAATAGTACTTGATTTGTTTATATTTTATATATCTATCTATATGTAATTTTGTCCTGTTCCTTGGAAGGGTGGAACAGACATTCTATTCTGTTCGATCTATTTCTTTATCTCCCCATGAATCGTATGCTTGTAACAATAAGGACAGAATTTTCTCAAGTCCAATCGACTAGGCGTATTGTGTCGATTCTTTTGAGTAATATATCTGGAAATGCCCCGCGATTCCTTATTTAAATCATTTCGGACACAACTGGTACATTCCAAAATAACTCTTATTCTGACATCTTTACCCTTGGCCATGAACCTCCTTTGGATTTTGGATTCCCTCCACTCTTCTATTTTCGATCTGAATCGAAGAATACGAAAAGAAGGAAAAATAAATAGAAGTTGCTAACTGATAACTCGAAATCCAATTATGAAAGATTTCGCTGCAATCAATAGAGTAATAATAAGTAATACAATTATTTCTAACTATCCATTATTTCTAATCCCAGTCAGTATTTCATTTACTATCTTGTATGCTCTTGAACAGCCTGTCCTAGACCCACATTTCTATTTCTGTTCTCCCTCTATTAATTCTATGCTGAGCCCGAGTTTCGCTGAGGTTTAATCCACTTTTCTTTCTCTTTCCTTCCTAAACAACTTAAAAAAAAAATTCAAAAGGGTGGATTAGTCACAGAGAATTTGTTGTATCTCTAATCTTCTTCACCCCTTCCCATGTCAATAACTAGAATGAAAAAAAGGGGAATGTCAACGCATCTGGGAATAAACGATTGATCTCTATCAATAGACCTGCTAAAGACCCGAACCATAGCGTAGTTAGCACAGGTGCCACGGAGAGATATGTTTTTATATCTCGCATTGAAAATCCTCCTTCTTTATTGGAATACATATATGATCAGATGTATCTGTAGCTAAAGATCACTTGTATTTGTACACGAAATCCCTAATCCCGAACTAAAATGAAAATGAATATGTACAATAATCCGGTGGATTAGATCTACTTGTCCCTAAAACAGAAAAAGATGACCCTTTCTTACTGAGCATTACCGATAAATATTCATTTTTTTATACGTTAGGTTTCATATGTATATAATTCTTTGATTATATGAAATCAAAAAGAAGAAATGGCAAGAGAAATTGTCTCTAGATATTAGGAAATAACGATGTGGAAAACAAGACAAGGATTCCCTACAATGAAACTGTACAACAATTGAAAGGGATGTAGCGCAGCTTGGTAGCGCGTTTGTTTTGGGTACAAAATGTCACGGGTTCAAATCCTGTCATCCCTACCTATTACTTCTCCTATGGGCAGTAACGAGGGATCAGTTGAGATCGATTCAAATTGGACTGGACTGGACATAATTTTGCATTTTATGATACTACATGCATGCAAGGTGTATTGGGGGTACAAAAAGAATCCCTTTCTTTACAGTTGTATCTCCTGTCATAAGAAAGCGCTCTTAGTTCAGTTCGGTAGAACGTGGGTCTCCAAAACCCGATGTCGTAGGTTCAAATCCTACAGAGCGTGATTCTGTTTTTGTAATGTTGAATCACAATAAAATAACTTTACTAACTTGAACTGCAACCTGAATTTGACCTCCTGCAGCTTAAGAAGGAGGTCAATCAAAAAAGAGATGTTACTCAATCAAAGGTCCAACTGATCTCCGCGTCTGTATTGTAAATATGCAGTTACGAATAATCCGGCCAAAGTAATAGGAATTAGACCTAAGACGATTCCAAATAGAAAAACTTCAATCATTTCAATTTGTTGGAAAGGGTAAAAATAGAGGTAATATCTATCCCTAAATATTACTCCGAATCACCCATGAATCTCAATGATCAAGAATTGGTAATTAACGCGGGAAGGAACTATCGAATACCTGAAATCTCACAGAACTATTTATTTTGATGAATTATTCATTCAATTAATTTCAAATAAGTCGTATCTTGCTCAGACCAATCAATAGAGCTGGGGTTATAGTTGAAGCAGCTAGTAGAAAACCGAAATAACTAGTTATAGTGGGCATGAAGGAGGCTAAATGAGATACGTTCTTTTTTTTTTACATATGTTTATAAAGCACTTACCTAAGTTTCAATTTTTGCGAGATGTGATGATCAGAAAAAATACCAATTGACAGAATCAGTTCCAATTGAAAGTTCTTGATTCATCAGTCATTATAGACGGCACTGACAAAGATAGAGTAGCAGAGGTAGAAAAAAAAAAAAAGATTGATTTATCATCTGTGACATCTACCAATGTCGGGATTTCAAATCAACAGATTCATTGAGCAACTCGTGAGTAAAGTAATAGTCAGAAGAACTGTGTCGTGTAACTTCATTCAAAAATGAAATTATCTTTGAATAACTATAGAATAAAAGAATTGGATTTCAAAAGAATTTCCATTTTGACCATTTATTTCTTTTCTTTTTCAATTTATCAATTCCTATTATCCTTTTAGGTTCCACAGTCTGTCTTTCCATATCATGGAGTTCCATCCTTGTAGCTAGGTCAAGAAGGAACCTTTGGATCTAATCCAGTAATGGTTGCATCACGAATATTGATTGTTCAAACTATTTATTGTTTCTTCTCTTTCTTTCATCGAATACTATCTACTACTGTAGAACCAACCAATTACTTGAAATGAAAGGATTAGAAAAAAAGAAAAATATCTTTTCTACAACCATGAGAGGGGATTTCTATATTTTGCATCTAATTGAATTGTGTGGAATATGATAATCTCGTTCATTAATTATTAGAACTAGAACCCGTTGACTCAAACTTTACTAAGAACTTCAGTTTCTAGTCCAAAGCCAATACTTGAAACCCTATACTACAGAAATTTGATCAATTTTTGATTGAATGACACGCGGTTCCGCATAGACAAGTAACAAGAAAGGAAAAGGGGAATTATGTACCATTTCTTTTCGATACTGATTGAAACTGCGTTGCTGTGTCAGAGGAAGGATAGCTATACTGATTCGGTATACTCTAAATACACCTTCGGTACAATATTGACGATCTCACAAAGATGAAATATCAGTAGTTTTCCATTTACTGATCCCATCTTTCAAGGAATCGATCCCCCTTTGACTGTACAAGAATATGTGGAGCTCAGCATGTCTGGAAGCACGGGAGAACGTTCTTTTGCTGATATTATCACCAGTATTCGATACTGGGTTATTCATAGTATTACTATACCTTCCCTATTCATTGCGGGTTGGTTATTCGTCAGCACGGGTTTAGCTTATGATGTGTTTGGAAGCCCTCGGCCAAACGAGTATTTCACAGAGAGCCGACAGGGGATTCCATTAATAACTGGCCGTTTTGACCCTTTGGAACAACTCGATGAATTTAGTAGATCCTTTTAGGAGGCCTCAATGACCATAGATCGAACCTATCCAATTTTTACAGTGCGCTGGTTGGCCGTTCACGGACTGGCTGTACCTACCGTTTCTTTTTTGGGGTCAATATCAGCAATGCAGTTCATCCAACGATAAACCTAATCTGAATTATAGAGCTACGACACAATCAAACCCGAACGAACAAAATGTTGAATTGAATCGTACCAGCCTCTACTGGGGGTTATTACTCATTTTTGTACTTGCTGTTTTATTTTCCAATTATTTCTTCAATTGAGAGAAAGAAAGAGAATAGTAGGAATTCTCTTATCCCATTCGGAAGGATATCATCCTCATAATTATCCATGACTGTTTATGTCTCTAGCATGACCACTTGATGAAATGTGGAGGGAAGCGGGGTAAATGGCCGATACTACTGGAAGGATTCCTCTTTGGCTGATAGGTACTGTAACTGGTATTCCTGTGATTGGTTCAATAGGTATTTTCTTTTACGGTTCATACTCCGGATTGGGCTCATCCCTATAGTGATCGGATGAGAACCGGATTGTGGACATGAAAAAGTAAGAACTCAACAGGACCTTACCCCTCGAATCAGACAAAACAAAGAGGGGTAAGGTCCTGTTGAGTTCTTACTCTTCCAGCGAGACTTTGATCCATTTCATAACATAAAGGTTGGAAATTCATTCAGTCAACATAAGAAGAATATTTGATTCGTAGAAATGACAAAACGGATCCTTTGCTTCGATCCGATGTTTAAAACCACCCCATTCCTTTGTTTCTAATGATGTTTTTGAAGAATTTAATCCCTTGATTGTCATAGTATCTGTTCCTCTATAGTATGGACGGACTCTTCCGAAGCAAGAAGAAAGAAGGAATCAATCGATTTTATGGATGACACAATATGGATTTCTACAGATGAGACATTCTTCAAATCAATTCCAATTAGTATGGAAATGAACCTTACTCCATAAATAAAATTTCAAGCAAAAGACACTTAATTTAATGCCCGAGTGTGGTGAAAAAAAAAAAGTGAAAATCTTGGATTTTTGCACATATCCAAATCCTTATTGATTATCTCATCACAGCGAAAATTTGCTTTTTTTTTTTTTATAAGTTCATTGAAGAAGTTCTATTTGCTCAATGAGTGATTCCCCCCGCCCCCCCCTTTTTTTTTGTTTGTCCACTACTGCTTATGAATCTAAAGAAAGAGGTTATAATAGTCCTGGAAAAGAAAATCGTAATCTTTAACGAACAGGATCAAGAATCATTATTATTTCCACACAGGAAAAGGTGTGAAAAATTCCTTTTCTTGTGTGGAAGATTAGTAAGACGAGCAATCCCTCCTAGAATCATTTGTTACTTTCATTTATTCCTTGCCATTTATTTTCTTCCTTGCCTATTATCTAATAGAATTCGATTCTATTAGGTACAATAGAATCAAAAACTATTGATGCATTACATGGCATTTATAATCTGGGATTAAGAGGCCTGGCATAGTCACACCACTCCAATTTTTTTTTTGAAAAAAAAAAAAATGTCAAGTAGCCTTCTTCAGAATATACATATTATTACTAGGAACGGGGCACAAACAATTCCTGACATCTCGCCGAAAAACAGTATAAAGAAAAAAGCTTTTCATTATTTTTTTGATCATACATAATTGCATCGATCAACAATAGTTCGTCTCTTTTTACCAATTTGATGGATCCATGTATCTAGAAATTCATTTCGGACAATTGAACCTTCTCAAACTGTTTCTTTTTAAGAACCAAAAAGATTTGTGCCAGAATAACAGATACCAAAAAGAACAACAACCCTTGGACACGTAATGGATCTTGAAGTACTATTTCTGCATCTCCCATGACCAAATCCACCCACATTAGGATTACTCGTTAATGGTTGATCAAGCTTGATAGATTCACCCTCTGAAACAAGAAGTTCCGGTCCTGGAGGTATAATATCAATTACTTGGTGTCCATCCGATGCATCAGCTATGGTTATTTCATACCCCCCCTTTTCTTTACGTACTATTCTGCTTACTATACCCGCTCCTGTAGCATTATAGACTGTATTGTTACTCTTACCCCCATCGGGATAAATCTGGCCCCTTCCCCTGTTCCCACCTACGTATATTAGGATATTTTAGAAGTTACGTCCTTTCTTAGTAGCAGGGTCCGGAGAAAGAATGGGCAAAGACGATTTCACTATATTCTGACCAGGAACAGGACCTATCACAAGAATATTTTTTTTAGTGGGGCGATAACTCTGAAAAGACAGAGTGCCTATCTTTTCTTTCATCTCGGGAGAAATACGATCGGGGGGAGCTAATTCGAATCCATCGGGTAAAATAAGAACAGCCCCCACATTCAAGACCCCTTTTTACCATTAGCAAGAACTTGTTTCAGTTGCATATCATAAGGGATTCTAACAACTGCCTTCAATACAGTATCAGGAAGCACAGCTTGTGGAACCTCAATATCCACGGGTTTATTAGCTAAATGGCAATTGGCACATACAATACGCCCAGTTGCTTCTCGTGGATTTTCATAACCCTGCTGGCGCAAAAATAGGATATGCATTTGAAATAGATGTCCTAGTTATTACATATATCATGATCGATACGGAAATGAATCGAGTCATTTGTTCCTTTACCCAAGAAAGGTATTTCTATTTTGCATGGTCCAATCATTGATCCCGGAAATTTCTACAATAAATTTAGGGTAGGTAAGCTAATATAGTTAGTATAGTATAGTTCCCTATCCACGATTCTGATATTGTACTGGAATATTGTACTGGAATATAGGAGGAATCGAATTCCCTGGACGGGTAAAAGTATAAAGAGTGGGATTTTGATTGATATCAGCGGATCAAATGAGTTCTTCATTCATTCATTGAATGATAAATGACTACAAGTGAAGGAGATACACGATTTAAATAATGGAAGATCCAATATTTCAAAATTGTATCTAGAATGACTGGAAAGGTAGAAACAAGACCAGATATAATTTGATCGTTATGGGAAAATCCAAAATCTTTGTAGATCGAGCCAATCATTAGTTCCCAACCATAAGGCGAGTGGAATCCGATACATAAATCAGTTAATAAAAGAATAGAAAAAGCTTTTATTGTGTCACTTAAGTTATAGAGGAATTCCTGAACCCAAGAATTCAAAATGAGAAGTTCTTCATTACCCAGAATAGAATAACCGCTTAGAATAGCGAAACAGATTATATTTGCCGAGAAATCCAAAATGATATGGATATGATCTTCATTGTGCATTTTGATCAATTGTATCGTTTCTTTGTGGATTCCTATACGAAACTTTTGTATCTGTGTCTCCTGGTAGTCCTTTATCATTTCGTCCAACAGGAATAGTTCTTCTAATTCTATGAATCTTTCTAGAACGTTATTTTCTTGAATATCATTCAAAAAAGTTTCGGATTGCCTGGTATTCCACCAATGAGTAACCCAAGGTTCCAGACTTTTATTAAATGAGAGAGAGATCCACCAGGGCAAAAAGACTATAGATGCAAGATATGGGAGGGGAGTCAATGCTTTTTTCTTTTTTGGCACTTTTTTTTTTTCATTGTTTAGTCCTTGGATCTGGAAAGAATATAGAAATAGAATCAAATAAAAATGAAATGAAAAAATAAGGGCCCATTTCAAATGAAAGAAATAATCAAATATTGTTTCCAGATATCCCATGGTCAAATTCGAACCAATTGCATCTTCATTTGTTCCTTTCGATGAATGCAACCACTTGAAGTAATGAATATTATTCGGATTTTGAGACAAAAAAACTCCCCCTCGATCAATCAATTATTTCGAAATGTTTGGCTGGCTACCCACAGCCCAGGAATAATTGAAGGGATATTTTTGAAGAATATTGATGATGAAATCCGAAAGGAGTGGCAAAAGGAGAGAGAAATTGGATGGTTATGAAAGATCCAATCGTTTGGCCATCAAGGAGCAAAAGAGAGGATAAGATAAAAAGAAAGATCGATTGACAAATGACAAAAGGGAGATAATTTATGAGAGATGATCCATCTGTATCTAACGTATCAATTCAAAATATTGGGCCTAAAAAGATGAATTCTGTACTGTATTCCGAAATGTTCTGATATGTGTGATGAATACATACTTATTGGACTTCTTACTAATATGAAAGAATTGAGTTGAGTTCCATATGCATAAAAATAGTTTTGGTGGACAAAACTTGCTTCTTATTATGGTTGTTCCATATATGCCTGCTTGCTTGCTTTATTCTATAGGCCACAGTACAGCGGCATTACCAACAGAACGGGTGAAATAGAATCTAACATGATTTGCTCGAATGAACGTTCCGAAGAAACTTCGCTTATATTAAAAGTAAAAGGGGATTCCTGAGCTCCTTCCCTCATACTGAGAAAGAAAACATTCATTCTTCATCACAGTTTATTTCAAAATACTTCAATTGGTACACGCAAGAAATAGGCCGATTCGGCAGCTTTTTGTTCAATTTCTCGTGGAGTCAAATTCTCATCAGTTCGAGTCAAGGGGATAGCTCCCTGGCCTCTAATTTCCATATAAAGGACACGACGGGAATAAAGGCCCTCTTTAACTTCCATTCTGATCGACTGGATATCTCTCATAAGAAATCGAAGGAAGATTCGACGATTTATTCCAGGAAATCCCCAACGAAAAATACACACGACCCCTTCTTTTCTATCGAATCGATCATAACCACTACCCACATTCCACGAAATTGTGCACCACAAATAGGAACTAATGAACAGACCCGCGATCCCATAAAAAGACATCACGATCCCTTGTGGAAAAAAAATTATTTGCTGAGACGGGAATAAGGATATCAAATTCCTACCAAGATAACTGGAAGTTCCAACCAATAAGAATCCTAGCGAACCTAAAAAAAGGATAAAGGCCCAGCAGAAATTACTTGTTTTTCGAGACCCCGTTATAAGTTCTATCCATATACGTTCTGATCGCCAGTTCATACTAGATCCAGTTGCATTCTATTGGAATTGAGAGAATAAGCCAAATGAATTTGACTTTACCTTTTTGGCTCCCGAAGTAACTCTCATCAACTAGCACTATTATGATGTGAACCCTTAGCAGTAATTCATCGAATTGGTTAGATATAAAATAATAACATCCCCTTCATATGATCCCATTATGTATATCTACATAACATATAGATACATTTACTTTCTATTTCAGATATAGATATCCGCCGATCTATTTTAAAACAGCTATACCCGCATATACATGCATTTATCCATAGATCATGTATCTGCATGCATAACATAACAGCCTTTTCCTTTTTATTTGTTATTTGTATTATTTTTGTGTTCGAGGGGAGCCACATATCGTACCATATTCCACTAAATAGGTATCTGTATTATGATCCAAGTCCAAGTGTTGAAATAAATTGATGAGATTTAGTCCCATCGGATCTAAACAATCTTGTTTTTTTGAACATGAAGAGATAAAGACGCCATTGCAATTGCCGGAAATACTAGGCCCACTAAAGGCACAAAAATAGAGGGTAAGTTGAGATCTGTCATAGAATAGGTGCCTCGATTTAATATTTGTACCTGTTATAAAAGATATCTCCTGTTATAAAAGATATCTTATGATAAGTCTATCTATTATAAGTATTATAAGTATATAATAAGTTCAAGGAATGTAGAACTAAATAAATGTACCTATTCATCTTTCTACACGAAATATACGTATGATAATCCGCTTTATTATTCTTGTTCTCCCGTCCTTATCTTTTTATTTTAATAAGGAGAATAAGGGGTTTATTATGAGTTCCCCAAAAATTCGTTAGAATCTGATCCAACAGGAATTCATAGTCAAGTCAAAAATGGAGGTTCTCGGGAGATATAGAAATATACAACACTTCGATTCGATTTATTTTATTCTATTATAGGTTTTCATTACTTGAATTTTGATTCAAAGGAAAGAAACCATGTAGCTGAAATAATTCACTCAGAACACCCTTTAAAGGATTACGTGGTACGATTGAATCGAATAAGCCCTTATGGAATGAATACTCAGCCGCTTGTGAACCGTCGGGTACTGTCTTATTCAATGTTTGTTCAATTACTCTTTTACCCGCAAATGCAATGTAGGCATTGGGCTCGGCAATAATGATATCTCCCAACATACCAAAACTGGCTGTCACTCCACCGGTTGTAGGAGATGTAAGGATTGATACATAGAATAACTTTTTATTTGATTGATAATTATATGAAGCGGAAGATATTTTCGCCATTTGCATCAAGCTCAAACTTCCTTCTTGCATGCGTGCTCCTCCAGAAGCACACACCATAATAATAGGTAGAGATCCATTAGTAGCATACTCGATCAAACGGGTTATTTTCTCGCCTACTACGGATCCCATACTACCCCCCATGAACTGAAAATCCATAACCCCAATTGCTATGGGAATACCATTTAGTTGACCTATGCCTGTTTGAACAGCCTCGGTTAAACCTGTCTTTCTTTGATAAGAATCGATACGATCTCTATAAGGTTCCTCCTCCGAGTGAAATTCAATGGGGTCGATAGAGACCATGTCTTCATCCATAGGATCCCAAGTGCCCGGATCAATCGAAAGTTCGATTCTATCTGAACTACTCATTTTCAAATGATATCCACATTGTTCACAAATATTCATTTTTGACCTAAAAAATTTCTTATAATTTAATCCATAACAATTTTCGCATTGAACCCATAAATGTCTGTATTTTTTATTTATATCGAAATCATTAGATCTTCCTCTTATATTGAAATCGCTGCCATTACCACTAGTTCTTATACTTGAACTCCCATTGTCACTAACACTTACACTTTCATTACAAATGAAACTAGAAATGTAACTGTCACCGTAATTGTCGCTACTACTTGAAATATAACTCTCAATACTGATTTCAGGATGAAGATAACTATCAATGCAACTATTAATGTGATTATTCCAACTATATTTAATATCATACATGTAACGATCATAATAGCGATTGTTACTCTTAGACCCACTATTCAGATAACTAGAATTCAGATAATTAGAAAAAGGACTTTCTAGTTCACTCAGAAAAGAACTATCATTGTCAATCTCAAAAATCTGATTTTCAATATCAAAATAGACGGAATAACTGTCCCCATTACTATCCCTAACTAAAAAAGTGTCATCAGAGACGAAACTCCAAATGTCCCTGATACCAAATAAATCATCAACATTATTGCAACTATAACTGCCACTATCACTCCAACTATGAATGTTTTTATCCGTATCATTTATAATGAGGTCTTCACTTCCACTGGTATTTCCAATAGCACGACCGAGACTGTTCATTGATTTACTTAGCCCACACCTGTGTTCTAACTCCTCGTTAGACAACATCGAATTGAACCGCCATTTTTCCATAGAGCCTTCCTGCCCCCTATTTGAAAATACAATAAAATAACAATAGATGAATAGTCATTCGATGAATAATCATTTTACTATTTCATTTACTATCGGAATAAGCATATAGATCCAATCACTAGGATAGGATCATTAACTAATAACGAGTGAGTATTGAAAAAAAAAAAATGATTCTTTTTTGCGGGAATTGGGGATATCAATTCACTATATCTGATGGAACCTTTTCTTCATGAATTCTAAATAGAAAGAGAGGTTTCTCCAATGTCGTGTACAAATTCTCATCGAAAAGAGAAAGAGAAATATGTGTTCTCCCCATGAAGAATTCATTTTCGTATAATCTCGTAATCTCGTAAACTCATAGATTAGAATAATCAATTTCGATTACAACACGGAATGAAAAGGACAATATATAGGATAGGTAGAAAGGGTTGTGACCTTTGGCTTGATTTATGGTCTGAAACTACGGTATATAAAATGATCCACCAATCCTAAGGATCCATAGGATTAATTAGGGTCCAACAATAGAAGCATTGAGTTATTTAGTCTGGTCTGAGATCTTATCTTGTATTTATATCTTGTTTATATAGGTAAGGTATGTACATATTGATTATATGCAATATATATGCAAATACATAGGATCCTCATTCTTTATTCG
>NW_027518967.1:25000-32500 GCF_043159265.1 Tasmannia lanceolata | reverse complement strand
CCTAGAAGGGACTCTAATAAACTTGAATACTCAGCTGAGTAAACCACTACTGCATAAGCATTTCAGTATTTAAATGAATGAAATTTTTTTGTTATTTTCTCTTTTCATCATTTAGGGATCATTTCTATTTACATGCTCTCATGATGAATCATTCATCATTGGTCAGGTCATTGATACGGATAATATCCAAATACCAAATCCGTTCGCTATGTGACCTATGAGAAGTGGAATAGGTTCTTGGGAAGATCAAAGAAAGAACTTGTTCTTCTTCCGTAAGGAATTCTTGGAAGAATTCCGACCTAATCTTTTCAAAAAAACGCGTACCTTACTTTTATGTTTACGAGCCAAAGTTCTAGCACACGAAAGTCGAAGTATATACTTTATTCGATACAAAGTCTGTTTTTTTAAGGATCCACTGTGATAATGAAAAGATTTCTACATATACGCCCAAATCGGTCAATAATATCAGAATCAGATGAATCGGCCCAGGCCGGCTTACTAATGGGATGCCCTGATACGTTACAAAATTTCGCTTTAGCCAATGATCTAATTAGAGGAATTATTGGGACTCTAGTCTCGAATTTCTTAATAGTAGTATCTATTAGAAATAAATTCTCTAGCATTTGACTCCTTACTACCGAAGGGTTTAGTTGTACACGCGAAAGATAGCCCAGAAAGTAGAAAGAATAATTGTATAATTGATTTATATGGATACTCTCAGGTTGAGACCACAAGTAAAAATGACATTGCCATAAATTGACAAGGTGATATTTCCATTTCTTCATCAGAAAATGAGTCCCTTTTGAAGCCAGAATCGCTTTTCCTTGATATCTGACATAATGCATGAAAGGATCCTTGAACAACCATAGGGTCTTCTGAAAATCATTACGAAGCACTACTAAAAGATGTTCTATTTTTCCATAAAAATGTGTTCGCTCAAGAAGGGTTCCCGAAGATGTTGATCGTAAATGAGAGGATTGTTTACGGAGAAAAACGAATATGGATTCGCATTCATATACATGAGAATTATATAGGAACAAGAAGAATCTTTGATTCCTTTTTGAAAAAAGGGAAATGGATTTCTTTGGAGTAATGAGACTATTCGAATTACGAGACTCGTAGAGAAAAAATCTCAACAAATGCAAAGAGGGAGCATCTTGTATCCAGCAGCGAAGGGTTTGAACCAAGATTTCCAGATGGATGGGGTGGGGTATTAGTATATCTGACACATGATTTAAATGTGAAAATTTGTCCTCTAAAAAGAGAAATATTGAATGAATAGATCGTATATGAGATTTTGCTATTTCTTTTTCTTCTAGGGAAGATACTAATCGTAGTGAGAATGGAATTTCCACAATGACTGCAAAAACCTCTGACATCATTTGAGAATCAAAATATTTGTTGTTCCCAACAAATAGATTTTGTTTAGAATCTTTAACCGAAAGAATCAAATGATTCTGTTGATGCATTCGAGTAATTAAACGTTTCACAATTAGTGAACTGAATTTATTGTCATAACCGAAAATTTCCATGGGTTTGTAAAGAATCGATCCATTTAAACCATGATCATGAGCAAGTGCATAGATATACTCCTGAAAGGAGAAGCGGATATAGGAAGCATTGTTGTCGAGATCCGTCTATTTCTAAATATCCTTGTAATTCCTCCATTTGAAATGATACTTGAATCAAAAGCATAGAGATTTCTTGGGTTATCAAATAATACATAGTGCGATACGGTCAAAACAAGGTATCAAGGTATATAGTAATAAAAGAATCGATTAAGAAAAGAATGGATACCCCGGAGACAAGGAAGCCAATCAACAGATCCTCCATTTTTCCATCTAATTTTTTGTTTCGTTATAGTTACAAGAGATGACTGGAAATCCTTTATTTTGCAAGCCGATCGCTCTTTTGACTTTGGAAAAATTCTCTTTATCAGTATACCGTTCTTCTACACATTCGTTTCCACTCCATAATCGAGAAAGAAAAGAATATTTAATAGTTAGGATTCATTAAAAAAAGGAATCGATAATCTACTCACAGGAGAACCCTTTCCCCCATCAGGCACTAATCTATTTTTAACATCTAATTAGATCGGGTAATCATTCGAATTAAGAACAAAAGCTCGTTACTTTTGGTTTCCCTATAATTGGAGCGATAGAGCCCTATCCATTTATTCACTCGATCCAATGGTGAATTGGTTTGGTCCCGTTCCAAGAATCAAAACAAGATTTTGTACCGATTCGGGTAAGGATAAAGTATTATCAACAAAATTCTCCATTGATACGACATGCTATTTTTTCCATTCATTCCCTTTCAGGATCAGTCGT
The DNA here is from genome assembly GCF_043159265.1 of Tasmannia lanceolata. Taxonomy (NCBI): domain Eukaryota; kingdom Viridiplantae; phylum Streptophyta; class Magnoliopsida; order Canellales; family Winteraceae; genus Tasmannia; species Tasmannia lanceolata. The sequence goes on along the minus strand of NW_027518967.1, from coordinate 30,170 downwards.
GGTCTTACAAACTATACCAATGGTATGGACGAATCCCTTGCTTCATCCAATGTGTAAAAGATCATAGCCGCACTTAAAAGCCGAGTACTCTACCGTTGAGTTAGCAACCGGAAAAATATGGTGTGTAGATACGATCGGAATAAAAATAAAACTCAAACCAAGAGATTGGGATTGGATTGCTCGACCCGTCAAAACATTGAACTAGTAACAAACAAATCTAAAAGAAAATTTGATGATCAATTATGAACATCAAAATGAACAGATTAGATGAAAATACAACGAATTCCCGGATCAATATAGATGGATGCCAAAATTTATGGATCATCCATATTTTTATCAATATTTTTTTTTTTCATTTTTCATTAAGAAGATACTTCTTGTGTCGCAGCGAATCTGGCGAACTCACCATTTGAGTGAAATTGAAATAAAGTAAAGAAATAAAGAAACAAACTTATGAGGCTGGATAAATGGATCTATTTATCCACGATCAAATTATATTTGATCGATACAACATTGTCAATATGAATTGAATGTTGGTTGAGAAAACAAATTCAATTAAAGAAAATAAGTACTTGTGTTGGATTGACACTACACAGATCAGAAATGAAGTGTGGATGGGGGAATAAATAAGAAAAAAAAAAAGTAGGAAAAAAATCTCTAGTTTATTCAATAGAGGTACAATAAACAAGATTGACCCCTTGTTTGTTGGTGGAGTCCCAACGAAAACAATCCGATTGATGGTAATCCCATACCATCATTTTCTAGATCCGATTATTTCATCTATTCACTCGAGATTTTTTTTTCTATCTGTCTCATATCAATAAAAAAAGATTTTTTTTCGTTATCGTTATCTGATATGGGATTATAGAGGAGCAATAGTGAATAGGTATGAATAGAGTAAGAAAAATCGGAGTGGTGGAGAAAGAATTACACAAAGCTCGATAAGATACTGGGCACCCCCCTTTTTTGTTTATTTCATTTATTTCATTTCGTTTGATTAATTCGAAGTTCCTTAAAGACCTCTGCCTTCTTTGAAATATCATGAACAGTTCCTGTAGGTTGAGCGCCTTTTTCAAGGAAATATAGAATAGCAGGAACGTTTGAATAAGTTTGATTCTTTATCGGATCGTAAAAACCCACTTTACGAAGATCTCTTCCTTCTCTTTGGGATCGAACATCAATCGCAATGATTCGATAGATGACTCATTGGGATAGATATAGATGAACAATGCCCCCCCTAGAAACGTAATAGGAGGTTTTCTCCTCATACGGCTCGAGAAAGAATGATTCGAGTTTGAATTTATGCTATGCATATCATATAGTGACAAATGTATCCATAAAATCATCAATTAGACTATAAGTTGAGTCGTTTTTTTTGTTCTTCCTTCCTTTCCTTTCCTGAAAAAAAAAAAGAAATATCATTCGTACTCATAACTCAAGTTGGGCAATTCTCAAAGAGCTTAAAGGGAAATCCTTGGACATTTGTTGAGCCGTCTCTAACCTCTTTTATTTGTCCCGCCTAGAATCTCTTTTTCTTCCTCATTCTGATCTAGTTCCAGTTGTTGAGACAATTGAAAATGGTGTTTCCTTGTTCCGGTATCCTTTATCTTTGCTTTGAATCATTGGGTTTAGACATTACTTCGGTGATCCTTAATCGTTTCAAAATGGTCGCAACATACCTTTTGTTATTTCTTTCTATTGAAAGAATCATACGAACGATTGATTCCCCTGTAATACACTTTTGATCAAAATAGTTTTACCAATTCCGGCAAATTTTACTTTGTTTTTTTTTATTCGAAACTTGTTGGAATTTGAACCTTTGGATTTCTATATCGAAGATATACTTACGAAGTTGTTCCAACTTATTGATTGGCACTAACCCTAGATCCTTCCCCTTGATAAATGAATCAATACTTTATACTCGAGCTACATCATGTACTATTTACAACCCCCAATTTTGGGGGGTCCTAGTAGAACAGAACAAACTATGTCGAGCCAAGAGCATCTTCATTGATATATAAAATGGTGGATGCAAGAATCCACAGCCGATCATGTCTTTCAAGTCGCACGTTGCTTTCTACCACATCGTTTCAAACGAAGTTTTACCATAACATTCCTCTAATTTTGAACCGGTATGGAATTGATTCAATATGGAATCCGGAATAGTCATTGGCTCAATCGGTACGCTCAATCGGTACACAGCAGTCCATACTTTTATATTTATATATATATAAATTATATATATAAATAGATATTTATATCTATATTTTGATTTTGATATATATTTTGATATCTATATTATAGATATTTTGATATATATATGGATGGATAGGTATTCATCTAGAGAAGGCCCCACAAGCAAAGACAAAGATTCAATCTTACCCCATATTCGACCGTATGAATGAAACACATTTCTAAAAAAGACGAATAAACGAATTACTTAACACTTCTTTACATCTACATCTTCAACAGATTGTTCGGGACAATCAATCATGAAGGATCCAACTCTTTCTCGAACAACTAAATTAAAGAAAGGTCTTTAATTAGATTCTCAATACTCAATACCGGAACAAAATAAGTCATTAGCCAAATAAGCTATTCCAATGACTCGGAAAAGTCGCAAATGAATCGATTATAGACTAGGTTCATCAATCTCGCGCTTCTTCAAGTATCTAAGGATTGATAAAGGAATCATGAAAAAAGGTTTCAAGAATTTCCTACTTCGACATCATAATTTCCTACTTCGACATCATTATCATTAATGGAAATAAGTTTTCCTGTAATGACTAAATTTGATCATCATAAGACATAAGAGAAATCCATGTTCCTTTTCCAATTGAATCATTAATGATTTAAAGCAGGTAGATGGATCGAGAAACAAATTCAATTTATTTGTTTTCATGGGGATGGGATGGATGGAAAAAAGCTCTCATGTAAGATAAGATTAAGGTTGTTATTCTTCCATCTGATTGATAAAACCAGAACCGTAGGAGTATGATCTTTCCGTATCCATCAGATACACAGAACAATTGTCAACGGGAGTAATCATAGATATTTAAGGTAAGGTATCAAAGATCTTTTTCACCGCAGCCGAAATACCGGTATCACTGAAATAGAACAAACAATAACAATACATGTAGGCATGGTTCATTTTATACAGATTTTGCTTTACTTTAGGTTTAGTAACCCTTCCATAAATTCTATCAAGTCAAAAGTAAAGTGAATGGAATATATGAATCTTCCTCCCAATCACTACATTGACTTCCAATTATTTATTGTAGCCAGATGCAAAAAAAAAAAAAGCAATTAGGCTCAAAGAAAAAAAATCTGTTCCATATTGCACTTTATTGTTTATTAATGAGATCCGGACGACACAGATATTGAAAAATTGATACCTTCCATTGCCGATTAACTCGAATTCTATGGGGATCATGAATCATACCCCAAGACAATCAAATAATAAAAGATCCTCTTGCGGTATGTTATATTATCTTGTATAGGTACAAAGCAAAATGGGTCCAGATCAATTCGTTGTTCTTAATTTTGATTTTACCCCACCCACACCCAGTCTTAAGAACTTTAATCCCAGTGATGTAATTAGTCCCAAGAACTCCCTCCTGTTTAGGATTCAGGATCCACATAGAATTAGTCATTTTGACTAACATGTTTAGTTTCGAAAAAATAGAGATCTTATCTTTCGCATTTCAACTTAGAATGCATCATGTGAGAATCAAAATATAATAGATGGGCATAAAGTTTCTATAAGTGACTAACTTACCCCAATATGAATATGAGTAGAGCGGGACGGGCATACACTGAACGGCCCATCCCATTTTTTTTTTAATTCAACTTTGATCTATGTTCCCATCCTACCTAATATCAAAAAGGTAAAAGATGTTTATTTCCATCCGCAATTTATACTCGATTCTTTTTCTTACAATTGGAAATCGAAAGGAATCTATGATTCATAGAAGAATCATTAGAACTCAGAAAGAAAAATTGGATCATATTGTATCCAACCTTATACCTTATACTCTTAAACAGAAGATTGTTAAAGAGAACAATCTTTGTTTTGATAGAAGCGGTCTGGGACGGAAGGATTCGAACCTCCGAGTAACGGGACCAAAACCCGCTGCCTTACCACTTGGCCACGCCCCATTTAGATTTCAATTCGACACTAATAAACACTAATATTGTTATTGGTTATTCGTCAATTCCAGCCCAAATATCTATGGAATAGGTTGTTGCTAGGATTCTATACGTGTAAATGTAGAATGAAAATGAATTCATTGATCATTCCATATAAGTCAATTAAGATATTGTATGAAAGTATGATTCCTTCTATTCTCATTTGAGAATTGAAGGATTTTTGATTGGGGGAAGTTCAAAGAAAAAGAAAGAAGGATTTTTTGTCTTCTCTTCTTTCTTAATTTTTCCCTTATATCAATAACTCAATAAAAATGAAATTATCTCCAAGAACGAAATATTTCTTATGCTTAATATCTTTAGTTTGATCTGTATCTGTCTTAATTCTGCCCTTCATTCGAGTAGCTTTTTCTTCGCCAAATTGCCCGAAGCTTATGCTTTTTTCAATCCAATCGTAGATTTTATGCCAGTCATACCTGTGCTCTTTTTTCTCTTAGCCCTTGTTTGGCAAGCTGCTGTAAGTTTTCGATGAGATCTTTAATACTGTCCTAGAAACATTCATATTCATGATTTATTCGATAAAATAAATTCAACTCTAACATAACAATTGATAAGATCAGATAAGTCTTACATTATGAACCCTCGATTCAAAGATTGAAATTCTTTTGCTTTTTGATAGCCGCGATGAATCTGGATCACCTAATTTCCGCATTATGCCCTTCCAGTTCCAGGGGTCAAAGACCCCATTATGGTACCCCATAATACCTAATTGGGGTATGACAAGATAATTTTGGTAACAAAGGAATTCCTGCAAATTCCTTTCTTTTCTAGAAACCACTTTTTCATTTCTTTTCTTGGTGTCAAGGATATGTGGTACAAAAATAGAGAATCTATTCCCTTATTTCCTTTGCAAAAAACAAAAAAAAAATGATCTTGGAGATTGTGCAATGCTTACTCTCAAACTCTTCGTTTACACAGTAGTGATATTCTTTGTTTCTCTCTTCATCTTCGGATTCCTATCTAA
>NW_027518967.1:7500-20000 GCF_043159265.1 Tasmannia lanceolata | reverse complement strand
TATCCGTACTAACGTAGTGGTAGAAAGAGTACCATGTTGTGCCTGGACTTCAAACGGTTTAGCTTTAACCATGTTAATGGTCCCACATTATTGGTTGATAGAGAATCAAAGTCGATTTACCAATGAGTCACGAAATGCTATGGTTCTTACATATGATTTCTGAATTTATTCAGAAGTAATTCGTTGAGATCGTGCACCTTTCTTTCCTAGTTATAACTTTCCTATTTATAAATAAATAAGTAAATAAGTGCAGCTGGTTGGATCCAGCCTATTCTTGAAATACACAACTCGCACACACTCCCTTTCCAAAAAAGATCAATACACCAAGCACTACACTTAGATTTATTGGATTTGTTGCTAAAATATCGGTATTAAGCCCGAAACTCCCGGCGTATGACCAGTGACCCAAGGAAACGAAAGAATCGGTTACATTTTTCATATGCTCTCCTCTTATAGATAGGACTAACAAAATTAATTGAACAGAGTTTTCTTTATTGTATAATTTCGCCCCACTTTTGATTGATTTCTTTTTATTTATTTACTTATTTATAAATATGAATTTATTTATAAAATAGATTCATTTCATTTTGAAATTTCATTTATTCTTTATTATTATTTCAATTGAAGTTCCCAATCCAATAAAATACTTATTAATATGAGGTCCCGGGTCTCATGCCAATTGCGAAATACCTCGTTTGTTACAACGCTTCCTAAAAGTGAAAAAAAAAAAAGGGTTCCATTAAGGATGGAAAGGAAGAAAGCGAGTGGATCTACTAATTCCTCATCCTCAAATCAGCCTTTTCCCTGGGGTGGGGTATTGTCTCAACGAATAAGTGGTTGTAGGAGTAAAGTGTTGATATAATTCGAAGAAGCAAGCGGCAAGTTCACGGCAATCAAATAAGAAAAAAATAAGTACGTATTTTTCACATTTATAGGATTAAACAAAAGGATTCGCAAATAAAAGCGCTAATGCCACGACCAGTCCGTAAATTGTTAAAGCTTCCATAAAAGCCAGACTAAGCAATAAAGTACCTCGTATTTTACCCTCTGCTTCTGGTTGTCTCGCAATACCTTCTACAGCTTGGCCCGCAGCAGTACCTTGACCAACTCCAGGTCCAATTGAAGCAAGCCCTACGGCCAATCCAGCAGCAATAACGGAAGCGGCAGAAATCAGTGGATTCATGGTAAGCTCCTCGCACCAAAATAAAGAAATGGTTAATGATACAATCACTGAATTATGACTTATTATTCCATCACTAAGATCCATCGGGTCGAAGTAACTAAGAACTCCAAATTGAAGTGATGATATTACTGAATCATCATAACTGCTTCAATATCTCGTTTTTAGTTCCTATCCATGGAGTCTTTGTAAAGTCATACGATTCTAGTTCTTCCATTTCTTTGTTCCGAACCACTCTTTCAATTCTTCGCTCTTTCTCTTCTATATCCTTAACTTCATCTGTTTATTCATTCAATCCACAGCCAAAGATGAAACGGAAGTCCTTCCGTTGGAATCCATCTAACTTCAGTGGGATGGGAAATAATATATATGGATAGTCCATATATAACTCGTGAATATCTAATATCACATATACATATGTTTCTTCCATAACGTAAACCATTCGTATCTTATATTGAATTGGATTATAGAATCATTCTTCGAAACATACACAGGGATTGAATTATAGCCATTACATATACCCAGCTCAACCTCCCTAACCTACCTTTTTCTGAATCTTATTTGTTTGTAAACTTTTCTCTTCCTTTTCTTTATCATTATTGCGCATTGATATAAACGGATGGATTCATCAGCCCGAACCATTCCATATCCATATCAAGATTTGATTGATCCAATTGCAGACAATTTTTGTCAACCATTGAATTGATAGAACATAGTTTTTTTGTTTAGGCATACGTCGGAAACAGATAACATAACAATTCTTTCTTATTCAAATTATGAATCGTAATACCGTAATCGTAATTGACTGATATAAATAGAATATCAATTGGAGAGGTATGACGTAAATGGACCAAACGGGAATCTTAGGAAAAAAGATCTTTTCGATCTCTTTCCTTTTTTTTTTTTTAATTCCCTAATATCGTACATCTTTATTGACCCTACTCTAAATCGTATCTACCATATTTGTAGATATCCATCATGTTCCCCAAGTAGATTATCTTGAGCCACCCATGAGTTGGGATAGTCTTGTTTTTTTTTTCAAAAAAAAAAAAACAAGACTATTTTGGAAGCTAGTCAATGATGACCCTCCATGGATTCACCTATATAAGCCGCGGCTAAAGTCGCAAAAATAAGAGCTTGAATCCCGCTTGTGAATAATCCAAGAAACATGACAGGTATAGGAACCACTAAAGGTACTAAAGAAACAAGAACAACAACTACTAATTCATCAGCCAATATATTCCCGAAAAGTCGAAAACTAAGTGATAAAGGTTTTGTGAAATCTTCTAGGATGTTAATTGGTAAAAGTATTGGAGTTGGTTGAATGTATTTACCGAAATAGCCCAATCCCTTTTTAGTAAGACCCGCATAGAAATATGCCACTGACGTGGGTAAAGCTAAAGCAACAGTAGTATTTATATCATTCGTGGGTGCAGCTAACTCCCCATGAGGTAACTGTATGATTTTCCGAGGTAAAAGAGCACCTGACCAGTTAGAAACAAAAATAAATAGGAACATAGTTCCAATAAAAGGAACCCAAGGACCATAATCTTCTCCAATCTGAGTTTTGCTCAAGTCTCGAATGAATTCAAGTACATATTCGAAGAAATTCTGACTGTTAGTTGGAATGGTTTGTGGGTTCCGAACAGCTATAGTGGCTGAACCTAATAAGATAGCAATTACGACCCAAGAAGTGATAAGTACTTGGGCATGGACTTGGAAACCCCCTATTTGCCAATAGAAATGTTGGCCTACTTCCACACCGGATAGATCGTATAACCCTTTGAGTGTGTTGATGGAACATGGTAGAACATTCATATTGCCCTCTGACAGAAATAGAACTTAAAAAAGAATTATTTTGATTCAACCTCTCTCTTTCTCGACTCGACTACTTTAAATCGTATATTTAGGATACCAAGTAATCACATAATATCCCCAGTGATTTTGATCTCTTTTTTGAGATTCAGAAATAGTAACCGATTAAATCAATCTATGGGGTTCAAAAAGTCATTGGCTTATCTTATTATTAATCAACGATTTCTTATATAGCTAGAACGACCCTCACAAATTGCGGATACTAATTTGTTAAGAATCAATCGGATTGACGCTATAGCGTCATCGTTGGCTGGAATAGAAATATCTGCGAGATCCGGGTTACAATTTGTATCGATTAAGCAAATCGTCGGAATCCCTAAAGTGAGACATTCTCGAAGAGCCGTATATTCTTCTTGCTGATCAACGATGATTACAATATCGGGTAAGCCCGTCATATATTTGATCCCACCCAAATATGTTTGCAGGTGAGATAATTGTCTCTTCAACATTGCTGCATCTCTTTTCGGTAGACGGTTGAGTTTCCCCGCCTTTTGTTCCGCTTTCAAATCCCTAAACTTATGAAGTCTCGTTTCTGTAGTGGACCAATTCGTTGACATACCACCGAGCCATTTTTTATTAACATAATGACACCGAGCCTTTATTGCAGCTGATGCTACTGAATCAGCTGCTTTATTTTTGGTACCAACTATTAAGAAGTGTTTTCCCCTACTTGCTGCATCAAAAACTAAATCACAGGCTTCTGACAAAAAACGAGCAGTTCTAGTAAGATTTGTAATATGAATACCTTTACGCTTTGCAGAGATGTAAGGTGCCATTCTAGGATTCCATTTCCTAGTACCATGACCAAAATGAACTCCTGCTTCCATCATCTCTTCTAAATTAATGTTCCAATATCTTCTTGTCATTTTTCCCCACACTTTCTCTTTTTTTTTTTTTTAAGAGACGAGGTACCCTGAAATAAATAATTGTTCCGACGGAACCTTCTCCCGGAGATTGACCCTTGATACATGGTCCAAGTGATTAATTCCTTTCTATTCGTTATTATCTTTATTACCCAATAAAAAGACCGGACCATACCATATAATTAAAGTTAAAAGAAAAGAATCAATTTGCTCTTAGGAATCATGAAATCCCGTAAATTATTGTTCTGGTGTATTATGGAAATTATTTGGGATGTAAGAACCAAATAATTCTCTGTGGTGGAACAAAATATCTCTAATTTCCCCCTCGAATAGATTCTTCTTTTTGATTTCCAAGGGAATGTTGTTGTCTTGCCTTGAACGGTGCACTAATCCCTTGAATCCGGTACCAACAGGTATCATCCCCCCCAGAACAACGTTCTCTTTCAGGCCTTTCAACCAATCAATACGACCTCGTAGAGCGGCTTTTGCTAAAACTCGAGCAGTTTCTTGAAAACTTGCTTCGGATATGAAACTTTGAGTATTCAGAGATGCCCTGGTAATTCCCAATAAGATGGCTCGGTAACAGATCGCTTCTTCCAAAGCACGCCCTGTTCGTTCCGCTCGAAACAATCCTATTAGTTCTCCGGGTGAAAAAACATTAGACATTCCATCTTCTGAAACCAACACTTTTGATGTTATTTGACGTACAATAATCTCTATATGCCTATTATGGATTTGCACCCCCTGGGATCGATAAACCCTTTGGATCTTATTAACCAAAGAGATACGACTTTGCGCTATGGTTAGCTCAGCACCAATCAAGAATTCCCACGGAATTCCAAGAATTCTTTTTATATGTTCGTTCCAACCCTCAACCCTCTTTTCTAGGTTCATCGATATTGAATCAATCGAACGCACTTCTAACACTTGTTCCACTTTTGGAAGACCTTGCGTTATATCACCCGATCTCGATTTTTCATATATAAATGTAACTAATGTATCCCCTTCGTAAAGGATTTCTCCATAATGACCATGAACGGTTGCCCCTGGGGTGGCCAAATGAGGCTTAGCTGATCTTATGACTAAGGAGTCAACATGAACAATTAGAACTTGACCAGATTTTATCTGTGGTCCATATTTGGATATACATACATTTTCACAAATAAACTGTCCGAGGACAATTATTTTGGATGTCTTCTCACAATAATCGTGATGGAGAAAGCACCAAGTCAAATCGAATGGATGAAAAATGATGTTCCTGCATGGATAGGGATTATAAATTCTCCCATTTTCATCCATTAAATAATATTTAAGTACTTGTAAAGTCTGTTTTAAATTGTCAAGTAGCAAATATTTATTTAACAAGATCTGATTATGAGTTATTAAATAGTAAGGTGAATAAAAATTCGCAATTTTAGGTACAGTCCCTAAGGGACCCAACGAATTCCTAATCGGAATCATGGGATCCTCTTTAATTTGAATTGATTCTTTTGTCACATTGTGAGATTTAGAACCATTGAATGGACCAATTCGAGAACAATTGGATAATGACAAAATTAGAAAAGATTGGCATTCCTTATTTCTATTCAGCAACGTACGAATAGTTCCTTGATGTTGGGTAAGTGATTGAATCCTCCTCGCCTTGGAATAAAAAGGATTGATATTGGTGTGATCTGATCCATTATCTGGGATCAATCCCGAACCCGCCATATCATTCCTTTTTCCGATATACGAAATAGGGGACTTCACTAAGTCAATTCTTATGAAATCTCGAATCAGATCATTTGCCCTCACTTCAACAATGGAAGCCTGAACCTTTTCTATAGAACCATTTCGGTCTTGGTCCCAATTCAATACTAAACAAGTACGAACTAATTGAATACTTGTGTAATAAATTCCTCGAATTGGTTTGCCATTTCTATAAAGGATATAATTTTCAACTCGGAATTTCACATTATCCCTTTCTTGCAACAGATCCTGGGGAAAAAGCGTTGCTAAATTGATACCATCAGCTATTTCATATGTGACTACGGATCGAACCGAAACAAAATACTTTTTCTTGGTAGGTGTGATCCGTTGGACATAGATCCAATTTTGTAATTTTTTTGATTCCTTAGAATTTTTTTTTCCCGTTCCTGGTGGTATCAAGATGCCGCTGTGCCGGGAGATCTTATCTGTCTCTCCAGGAAAATGGATATCTCCAGAAAAGATTTTCAGTTCAATCCTTTTTTTTTTTCTCTCCACTCGGACTAATCCACCTACGCGGCTTCTTGTATTTAAAGTGATTCGTGTATCGACTCCAATGATACTATTGTTCTGTACCATTATGGACGAAGAGCCAGGTAAGATATGCACTTCTTCGGGAATGAAAAAAAAGCGATCTACTTTCATTTGGTATTTCGGACTAAATTCCTTTGCTCCTCGATACTCAATCAAATCCTCTTTTTTGACGATTGAATCCACTTCTACAGTCCCATACTTAGTAATTCCTGAACTGCTTCTTCTGTATCGGGGATCGTCGAAATAAGCAAGAATACTATTTCTACGTAAAATACCATTTATGGGTATTTCAATCGAGATACCAGAACGAGGCATTAGTTCTTTCTCTCGTTCTTGATCATATTGGAATGGGATGATGAATCTATTTCTTCGCCTTTTCGCCAATAAATCAGAATTCTCGTGGAGAATGGCAGGATATATGAAATTCCAACGACCATTGGATATGATTCGAGCAGGTCCTGAATAATCAAGAATCTTTCCCTCTTTTTTACCGGAAGGATCTGAACTAAACAATTTGTGTCTCACTCGATCATTAGTCACTGAGAGGTCAGAACTCTCTCTCTGTTCGACAGAAAGAGAATGAATGTTCATTTGATCTTGATCCTTGTGGAGCGAAAAAGGCACTATACTAGATCTGCACGGACCCCCCGATAATATCCATAAATGACTTGTTTTAGGTAAGAGATGAACATTACCATATGTATATTCAGGTGCATGGTACACATCGGTACTCCAGTGCATTTCTCCCTCTGAGTCAGAATAAATATGTTTTCGAACTCTCTCTTTAAAATTGAAAGTGGATGTTCCAGCGCGAATCTCGGCAATCACTTGTTCTGATTCTACATATTGATCATTTTGAACTAAAAGAAAACTTTTTGGTGGAATATTCACATTATGTAGAATATCCTGACTCTCAATAGTGACATACAGGTCTATATAACATAGAAAAGCAGGATGCCCATGACGTGTACGTGTGGGATGAACCAAATCCTCATTGAATTTTATTTTTCCATTAGAGGGGGCTCGTACATGTTCTGCAGTACCACCTGTGAATACTCCACCGGTATGAAAAGTTCTTAATGTTAGTTGAGTCCCTGGTTCCCCAATTGATTGACCCGCAATGATACCTACTGCTTCTCCCAATTCGACCAGGTCACCATGAGTGGGACTCCGACCATAACATAATCGACAGATCCAAGATGTACTCCTGCAAATAAAGGGGGTTCGAATATATATTGATTGTGCTCGAAAGGTTATGAATCGATTGACAAGCCCAACCCCAATATCTTGATTTCGAGCGGCAATGCATCGTAGACCCATATATATATCGTCTGCTAATACACGACCAATTAGTGTTTGGATCAACATTTTTTCCGTCATCCCATTTCGAGGACTCACGGAAATACCTCGGATAGTGCCACAATCTGTTCTACGTACAACAATGTGTTGAACTACTTCAACAAGTCGACGCGTGAGGTATCCAGCATCTGATGTTCGTACAGCAGTATCCACAACTCCTTTGCGAGCTCCGTAGCAAGAAATGAGATATTCCGTTAAAGAAAGTCCTTCGCGTAAATTGCTTTGAATGGGTAAATCAATCATTTGTCCTTGGGGATCCGACATTAATCCTCTCATACCGACTAATTGGTGTACCTGAGATGCATTTCCCCGAGCTCCCGAAAAGGACATTATATGGACTGGATTAGAAGGATCCGTCATCCTAAAATTAGGATGCATTTCTTGTCTCAAATATTCACTTGTAGCATACCATATCTCAATGGATTGACGTAATTTTTCTACCGCGTGTACATTCCCATAATGATGGTGCTTTTCCAAAATCAAACTTTGTTGTTCAGCATCTTGGACTAGCCATCCCTTAGAAGGTATTGTTAAAAGATCATCAATTCCTAATGAAATGGATGTAGCAGTGGCTTGCTGGAAACCCATAGTCTTTACTTGATCCAGTATGTGTGATGTATATGCCATTCCGAAGTGATCTATTAATCGACTAATAAGTCGTTTCATGGCAGTTCCATCTATCACTTTATTGTGAAAGACCAGATCGGCCCGTTCCGCCATAAGTACCTCCATATTCTGTTGAGTAGGATTCGACAATAGGTTTGAGTCAGTGATTCGAAGACTTCCTTTCCTCTATCTTGATTCACGTATCAATTCAGGAATTAGGATACCGGTTGAACCGTAGAGACCCGAATTCACAAGGTATCGTATCACATAATTACTTAGCTTAGGTACCTTATGAGTAGGCTCGGCAAAACCCCTGTATGGCTTCTTCTATTTCTCGATAAAAAGAAATATGACCAATGGTGGTTCGAATGTATATACAAAGGATTTCTTTTTTGACACTTCTTACTAGTAGATAGTGCCCATAAATCTCATGATAGGTACCCAAAGATTCATATTGAACTTCGATGGGCACTTCTCTTGGGGCAATGAAACGTTGATCTAGTCGCCACCGGAGCCACAAAGGACTATCTAAATTGATTCGTTTCTGCCGGTAAGCTCCAAGTGCATCATAGGAACTACAAAAATAGGGTTCTTTTTCTTTCGTATACTTATAGTTATTATTATACTCGTAAACTGTTTCATTTTGATAGTTTCTGTGATTCCATGGATTATACCTATTTGCACAAATACCTCGACGATTTCCGATGGTTAATACATAGAGTCCAATAAGCATATCTTGGGTTGGTATGGAAATGGGATCCCCAATAGCTGGAGACAAGAGATTCATATGAGAAAACATAAGTAAACGAGCCTCTGCTTGAGCTTCCAAAGATAAAGGTACATGAACAGCCATTTGATCCCCATCAAAGTCTGCATTGAATCCCTTACGAACTAATGGATGTAAACAAATAGCACGTTCCTCCGCTAAAATAGGTTGGAACGCCTGTATGCCTAATCTATGCAGGGTGGGTGCTCTATTCAGCAATATGGGGTGCCCTTGCATAACTTCTTGAAGTATTTCCCATACAATTGGTTCTTTTTCCCGAATTTTACTTTTTGCAATCCCTATGTTGGAAGCAATATGTTGTCTGATTAGACCACGAATTACAAATGTCTGGAAAAGTTCTATTGCTATTTCTCGAGGTAATCCACATCGATGTAATGAAAGCGAAGGGCCCACGACAATGACGGAACGCCCCGAATAATCGACCCGTTTACCAAGTAGAGTCTCACGAAATCTTCCCTCTTTGCCTTCAATTACATCTGAAAACGACTTGTAAACTTTATTATGACCATCCCTCATTGGTTGCCCGCGGATCCCATTATCAAGAAGTGTATCTACGGCTTCTTGTACCAATTTCTCCTGACACATTACTGATTCCCCTGGCGTAGATCTACTTGTTGTTAATGGATCGGTAAGAGTATTGTTCCGATAGATAACTCTTCGATAGAGTTCATTAATATCCGAACTCATTGGTTTACCCCCATCTATCTGAATGATTGGTCTCAACTCCGGAGGAAGAACTGGTAATAGGCACAAAACCATCCGTTCTGGTTCTACATTTGTTCGAACAAAATGCTTAGCTAATTCCATGCGTCTAACCAAAAAATCCTTTCTTCTTCCAACTTTTCTATCTTCCCATTCATTCCCAGTGTACCTTTCTTCCCCTAATTCCTTCCATTCCACCAATGAATGATCTGTAATAATTCGCAAATCTGGATCGGCTAATTGTTCTCTGATAGCACTTGCTCCAGTAGAGATTTCTCGATTTCGAAATGTATCGAAGCCTTGGGTAGTAAAAAAAAGTGGGATGCTATATTTCCGGGATTGTATTTCATATTCGAATGAACCTCGTAATCGTAAGAAAGTCGGTTTTTTAACTATGGGCCTAGCAAAAGAAAAATTGGGATAGGTTCCTATAGGATCCCCCCCTTAAAAACCGGACATGAAGGTTTCCTCTCATCCGGCTCAAGTAGTTACACCAAATAAATAATAAATAAAGGGGGTCTCACTTTCAAATTTTGTTCTAGAAACCCCCATAAAAATCTACTCCTTACTCAAGTTCCCAGTGAGAACCAACCTATATTTCATTGATTCATTTTTACTTTATATTTTATTTTCGGAATTACTTATTCATTATTCAATTACGACATAAATAAAATGTGAAATTGTTGAGTAGCCTACGTCCCCTCGAATGATGAATCCCCTTAAAGGAATACCTTGGAACTCATAAGGGATTTACTTGTCTATGTATCGTTCCATTCGATCTTTTAGGTCCCTACTTCACCTCGACGGTTATGCTATGATGTCCCTTGAAGCATATATGCGATGGATAGATTCCTGTAACCATGTCATATTTGTTTACTTGAACAGAAAACAGAATTTATTTCTAAAAGAAATGGAGTGGCTAATTCCAAGAAAGAATTCTTTTTTTTTTTTCACGAGGTACAGCTAGCAATTCCTATTTATATGTTACGGAATCGACCATGGATCAATTCCCCCTTTATTTGGAAGTATTGAATACACCCATAATTCTGAGCTTCATGTTCTTCTTCTTCCTCTCCCAGGAGACATGTCAGAGCCAGGGGCATCCCAATCGGATTAAATGGGATGACAGTTTCTCATTCCGAATCTGTAAACTCATAATTTCGATCAAATCACACATCGCAGTATACTAGGCTTTCTAATTCCTTAAGGGGTTTATCTAAAAGATTCGCGATATAACTAGGAAGACGTTTAAAATACCACACATGAGTCACTGGACATGCCAGTTTGATGTATCCCATTTGATATCTTCGTATCCGAGAATCAACAAATTCGACTCCGCATTGTTCACAAAATTTCGGGTCTTCTTTTTCATCTCCGATCACTCGATAATTTCCACAAGCACAAATTCCACTTTTTATAGGTCCAGAAATTCTTTCACAAAACAATCCATCTTTTTCCGGTTTATTGGTTTTGTAATGAAAAGTATAGGGTTTTGTCACCTCTCCAACTATCTCTCCATTAGGTAGTATTTTGTTAGCCCAAGCACTTATTTGTTGAGGAGAAACTGATCCAATTCGAAGTTGTTGATGTTTATACCTGTCGATCATATTATAGAATATAAATTCTGATTCATTCCGATCAAGCTTCCTTCCTATGAATCTGGAAGTTCTTCTCAGATACAAGGAAATGATTCAGTTCCAGAGCCAAAGATCGTAGTTCTCGAACGAGTAATCGAAAAGATTCTGGAGCATCCTCGGGGTTAGGTATTGTTCCTCCAATGATCGTAGTACCAAGTACTTCCTGACGAGCTCTAATATGATCAGATTTATAAGTAAGCATCTCTTGTGAAATATGAGCAACACCAAATCCCTCTAGAGCCCAAACTTCCATTTCTCCTACTCGTTGTCCCCCTTGCCTGGCCCTTCCTCTAAGGGGTTGTTGTGTAACAAGTGCATAATGTCCACTGGAGCGTCCGTGGATTTTATCATCAACTTGATGAATTAATTTCAGGATATAGGACTTTCCTATTATAACAGGTTGTTCAAAAGGATCTCCTGTTCTTCCATCAAATATTCTGCTTTTTCCCGGATACTCGGGTTCAAATACCCACGGATTTGCTGTTTGCTTACTGGCTTCATATAATTCAGGAAACACTAGTTTTCTCGAAGCCTCTTGCTCATATCTCTCATCGAAGGGTGCTATTCTATAATGTCTGTCCAGCAGGTCCCCCGCTAACCCGAGCGAGCATTCAAATATCTGTCCCACATTCATTCGCGAAGGTACTCCTAATGGGTTGAAGACCATATCCACCGGTGTTCCATCTTGCAAATAAGGCATATCTTGTCTAGGCAAAATTTTTGAAATGATACCTTTATTCCCATGTCTTCCAGCTACTTTATCACCTACTTTGATTTCACGCTTCTGTGAAATATATACACGAATCATTTCTGGATTATAACTGGAACCCCCCCCTTTCTGGATCCATCTCACATCAATAACTCGACCCTTTCCGCCTATAGGTAATTTTAGACAAGTTTCCTTTGCAGTGGATACCTGAATTCCAAGTATGGCTCGTAATAATCTATCTTCCGGGGCATACGATGATTCTTTTGCTGTCTGAGGCGTTAATTTACCTACTAAAATATCACCTGTTTCTATCCAAGATCCCAACATCACAATTCCATTTCTGTCTAAATTGCGGAGTAAATGGGCTTCTAAATGCGGTATTTCATTAGTGATTCTTTCAGGGCCTTGACTTGTCACATGAGTCTGAATTTCATATTTCCGGATGTGAAAAGAAGTATAAATATCTCCATATACCAGACGTTCACTAATGAGTACCGCGTCT
>NW_027518966.1:37500-42448 GCF_043159265.1 Tasmannia lanceolata | reverse complement strand
AGGTAGAAGCTATTCTATCTAATTACTTTCATAAATAGTTTTCATAAATAAGAAATAAAGTCAAATAATCCTGTGATTTACAAAATCGGTCGCTGTACACTGAAAAAAAAAAATGAAGTGAATTGGAATTGTAATCAGATACATCTGGAGTTTTTGAGAACCATTTGAATTACTACTTGATTCAAATGGTTCTCAAAAACTCACACTAATTTTCGTTATATATTGGAGATTGATGTTCCCATGTATTCTTCAAGTCCCTTCTTCAATTCGCTGTTAATGTGAATGAACCATAACTATGTAGTCCTATTCCTAATAGATTGACCCCAAAATAGCATATCCAAATTATAAGAAATCCGATAGAAGCTACAATTGCCGAATTAACACCTTGCAAACTTTGATTTGTTCTAGTATGTAAATAAATCGCGAATATGGTCCAAGTAATAAATGCCCAAGTTTCCTTGGGGTCCCAATTCCAATAAGACCCCCATGCCTCATTAGCCCATACTGCTCCCGAAAGAATACCTATGGTTGAAAAGATAAACCCTAGACTAATGACACGATAACTCCAATGATCCAATCGCCGAGTCAATCGATACCTGTGATAATTTCTAAATGAAGGAAAAGAAGTGTTTTGTAAAACACTTCTTTTCTCATTCAAGTATTGGATCTCACCAAAGGAAAATGTCCCAATTAATAAATGATTGGTTTTAACAACAATATCTGTGTTTTTTCGAAATGTGATGACTAGAAAAGCTACTGATAATAACGCTCCACATAAAAGAGCTGCATAGCTCAATAACATCATACTTACGTGCATCATTAACCACTGGGATTGTAGGGCGGGTACTAATATTGCGGATTGATGCATTTCAGTTAAAAGACCTGAAGTGGCAAAGCCTTGGGTAAAAATAGCACTTGGCCCAGTTATTGCGCTTAAATTATTTTTATGGTTCCCCACTTTAGGAACCATATGAATAATGGAGAAACTCCATGAAAGGAACATTAATGATTCATATAAATCACTTAACGGGAAATGTCTCAAATAAATCCAACGAGTTATTAATAATCCTGTTATACAGAAAAAAGTAGCTATAATGCCTTTTTCTGATGAATCACATATTCCTACGATTTGATGGACTAATAAATCCATCAAATGAATCGTAATAACAATTGAAATGATCGAAAAAGATATGTGAGTTAATATATGTTCTAAAGTCGCAAATATCATAAAAAATTATTTTGTAAAAAAAAAAAGGGGGGGTGTGTGTTCCTCAATTATGGAATGGAAATAAGGAAAGGAATTGAATTCCTTATAAGATAGGATTTATCTTGCCCCTTTTAGGGGATGCCGCCACTCGGATTCGAACCGAGATGCTCTAGCACTGCTTCCTAAGAGCAGCGTGTCTACCGATTTCACCATGGCGGCTTGATCGAAATAATAATAGCCCATACTATGTTCAATCGTCGAGATTGATGGATTCAATCCAATCGATCTTAGGAAAGATTAGAATCGATGAATCAAAAAACTCGTTCAAATAAATATTTGAACGTTCAATAATACTTAACTTAGTATAGTGGTATGGTGTCAGTTTTAACAATCATTTTCACGGAGTATAAGTCCCCCTGGACCAGTTGGAACTAGAGGGTTATGTCCTCAGTCGAGGTATACAACTAAAAATTGTCCTTTTTTTTCTATCTCATTTTTTTTTTATGATTCATTTCTCATTTATCTCATTTCATGGATCCGACATAAAAATGAGATTTTTGTTATTGTGAAAGCGAATTGATGGGGAAAGTTACAATCCCCATCTCGCAAATTATAAAAATCTAATAGAATACCATTCTAGAATACTATAAGGAATGAAAAGTGAAACCTTTATCTTCTATCTAATGACTTCTTTTTTTTTTTTTCAAACAAAACAAAACGGAAATCAATCGTTTTTAGAACTCAATTAGACAGGCGAATTATTATTCTACATACCACAACATCCAGTTCTATCTCATATTGATGAGTTCCAAAATTCGTTAATGTAAAATGTAAATTATTCATCTTCTAAATCATCCAATTCATCGAGTCATGTCGATTCATTCAGATTATTCCGCGGCTTTATTACTTGTTTGTTGCACAAAAAAACTTTTTGAATGCCCGGTAGAAATAGATTTAGCTAAGGATAAAGCTTTTATCGCGGCCCAATATCCCTTTCTCTTCCAAATATTTTTGCGAATACGCTTTTTTGACATAGAAGTACGTTTCTTTGGAACTGCCATTTTAAAAGAAAGAGGTTTCTCATTTTATAGTTGGATGTGAAAGACATGTATTGTATTGTTCAAAATAAATCGTTCTTTCTATCCATTATCTATATCTATTCCATAGTGGATACTTCCTTCATAACATAAAAAATACAGATATGTGCGCATCACATATAGTATAACTAGGATGAAAAAAAAAAAAGGGTTCCAATTTATATCTCAGTCTATTTATATATCGTCATGTTACATTTAATAAATCAAATCAAAAAACTTAAGAACCCATACATTTTACCCTTACCTAATTTAAGAAAACAATAATATAAAATTTTTTCGATTAATTGATCAAACTCGAGAATGGAGTACCCATAATTTAAATTCAAATGAGATCATGTAGTTAATCTCTTAAACGATACATTACTTGATAAAGGTCATTTTAGTAATTTATTATTTCAGCTCTATGCGAAATGACGAGTATCGTAGGATTTTCCATAAAATATGTTTGTTTTATTTGACTAGAAGCCAATCAATCAGTTCCAGAATGAATTAGTCAATGACTCCAAATAAACTAACTAAAATAACTAGGTGTTATTTTATTAGGTCGAGTTATTGGTGGATCCTATAATTCATATCAGAATCAAGTACTATTTTGGTGTAATTCTTTTTCCTTATTACTATATGGATATAAATCACCGTAATAGTGGAATGATTGAAAATCTCATATTCTGTATCTCAATAAATATCTTAGTTAATCACTAGGTAGTCATTTTTAAGCAGTAACTTGGTTATTTGAACAATTGTAACTTCTTGATTTGAATTTTTCAAATATCTGGGAAAGAATCAGAATAATGAAGAATTCAAAATAATATTTGAGTTTTTATATCTTGATTTTTTTATTTATTTGATTATTGCTCTTTACAAAAAAGATAAGAGCTGGTGAATCGGAAAAATTAATAAGAATAAAAAAAAAAGTTTGATTTGATTATGCAACCCATTATATCAATATGCATGGATCATACCTTTCGTTCCACTTCCAGTTACTATGTCAATAGGATTGGGACTTCTGCTTGTTCCGACCGCAACAAAAAATCTTCGTCGTATGTGGGCTTTTCCCAGTGTTTCATTGCTAAGTATAGTTATGGTTTTTTCGGCCGATCTGTCTGTTCAACAAATAGATGGCAGTTCCATCTATCAATATCTATGGTCTTGGACCATCAATAATGATTTTTCCTTAGAGTTCGGACACTTGATCGACCCACTTACTTCTATTATGTCAATACTAATCACTACTGTCGGAATCATGGTTCTTATTTATAGTGACAAGTATATGTCTCATGATCAAGGATATTTGAGATTTTTTGCTTATATGAGTTTTTCCAATACTTCCATGTTGGGATTAGTTACTAGTTCCAATTTGATACAAATTTATATTTTTTGGGAACTCGTGGGAATGTGTTCGTATCTATTAATAGGTTTTTGGTTCACACGACCAATCGCAGCAAATGCCTGTCAAAAAGCATTTGTAACTAATCGTGTAGGGGATTTTGGTTTATTATTAGGAATCTTAGGTCTTTATTGGATAACAGGTAGTTTCGAATTTCGGGATTTGTTCGAAATCTTCAATAACTTGATGCATAATAATGGAGTTAATTCTTTATTTGCTACTCTGTGTGCTTCCCTATTATTCGCTGGTGCAATTGCTAAATCTGCGCAATTTCCCCTTCATGTATGGTTACCTGATGCCATGGAGGGACCCACCCCTATTTCGGCTCTTATACATGCTGCTACTATGGTAGCAGCGGGAATTTTTCTTGTCGCTCGACTTATGCCTCTTTTCACAGTTATACCTTACATAATGAATCTCATTTCTTTGATAGGTATAATAACGGTACTATTAGGAGCTACTTTGGCTCTTGCTCAAAGAGACATTAAGAGAAGCTTAGCTTATTCAACAATGTCTCAATTGGGTTATATTATGTTAGCTCCAGGGATGGGTTCTTATCGAGCTGCTTTATTCCATTTAATTTCTCATGCCTATTCGAAAGCATTATTGTTTTGGGCACCGGATCCATTATTCATTCAATGGAACCCATTGTTGGATATTCTCCAGATAAGAGTCAGAACATGGTTCTTATGGGTGGTTTAAGAAAATATGTACCAATTACCAAAATGACTTTTTTATTAGGTACACTTTCTCTTTGTGGTATTCCACCTCTTGCTTGTTTTTGGTCCAAGATGAAATTCTTAATGATAGTTGGTTGTATTCACCGATTTTCGCGATAATAGCTTGTGCTACGGCGGGATTAACTGCATTTTATATGTTTCGGACATATTTACTTACTTTTGAGGGGTATTTATATGCGCATTTTCAAAATTACAGTGGCACTCAAAATAGCTCGTTTTATTCAATATCTATATGGGGAAAAGAAGAATCAAAACTGGTTAACAGAAATTTGCTTTTATCAAAAATAAATAAGAATGAAAAGGTTTCTTTTTTTTCGAAGACGACATATAAAATTGATGGGAATGTACGAAATCTAATGCGATCCTCTAGTACTCATTTTGACAATAAAGATACTTCCATGTATCCTCATGAATCAGATAATACAATGCTATTGCCTCTACTTGTGTTGGTCCTATTTACTTTGTTCGTTGGATTCGTAGGAATTCCTTTCGATCAAGGAGTAATGGGTTTGGATAT
>NW_027518966.1:17500-20000 GCF_043159265.1 Tasmannia lanceolata | reverse complement strand
AGCAGTAGCATATTGTTCCATGGAGCTAAGGTCCAAAGGAATAAACAAGTGTTTCCACGACTCTACCACCCGGTCAATTCTGTTCCACTTAATCCCTCTTTCATGGCCACATATCTTTCCGGCTAAGGAATGGGAAATCTTTCTCCTGTTACATGAATCAAATGTTTCATTTCATCCGGGAAAAGCCATCTCTTTCTCAACAATGCCTTTGTCATTTGATCCAATAGCGTTCCGTTAGATAGGAACAGATTTGATAAATACTGATAACTCTCGGATGGAGTATTAGAACGGAAAGATCCATTAGATAATGAACTATTGGTTCTAAGCCATCTCTGGCGATGAATCAACAATTCGAAGTGCTTTTCTTGCGTATTCTTGATGAACCAGCGTTTATATATAGATGTAGGAGGATTTGTTTGGGAAGTAATAAGCCCCTTTGACATCTCTTCATCTGCAAAGAATTCTCGACGTGAAAACACAGAGACAAAGGGCTGATCTTTGAATAGGAAAAAGAATGGATCTGCAGGGTCCCAAATGAATTGGCTTATTCGAAAAAAGCCTTGTTCTTTGGAAGATCTATCTCGTGTCTGGTACTGCATGGTTCCACTCTGCAAGAACTCCGAATCATTCTCTTGAAGCTCATCCTCTTTATGATAAATGATCCGCTTGCCCCGAAATGACCTGGCCCAATAGGGAAATCCCAATTCATTGGGCCTTTCGATACAATCAAATAGATTGCCACAAGGGCGCCATATTCTAGGAGCCCAAACTATGTGATTGAATAAATCCTCCTCTATCTGTTGCGGGTCGAGGGCTCCTTCTCCTTCCCCTTCTTCAAACTCCGATTCGTATTTTTCGTATAGAAATCTCTGATCAACGATAGAACAAGATCCATTTTGCATCATATCTAACGGATTCCTTGGTTCGGACCGAAGAAGCAATGTCACTCGATCATTATCAAACTGACTGCAATCTTTTTCTGTCCGTGAGGATCCCACCAGAGCGCCTTCTACTTCTAATTCTAATAGGCCATGAACTAGATCAGAATCATTCTCAACGAATCCATAAGAAGTGATCCCATTTTTTTCATCGGGTCCGGGTGGAGACCAAAGATCTTGAGCGACCGATCCGGCAGAACAACTCAAAAGATAAAGAAGTATCGTTAATTTCTTCATGCTCGTTCCAAGTTCGAAGTACCATTTGTACAAATAAGAATCCCCTTCCTTACATGATTTCTTCTTCATATAGATAGATATAGGATCTATGGGGCAATTACTTAGAAGTACATTTTGTGCAACAGCCCTTCCTATCTGATAGAAAAGGATCCCATGATCCTGAACCGATCTTACCTCGGATCGCAAATCCCAAGTTTGTCTATGAAGAGCTGATCTAATTGTATTAGTGTCTATAATTGATTTCTTCTGTGTAATACTAATTGATAGGGCCTCATTGGTAAGTGCTACAAGATCTCGTGCATTGGAACCCATGGTTATGGACCCGAATCCGTTAGTATGGGACATTTTCTTTTCCAAGCGAAATCCCCTAGTATATGAAAGAATGAAAAAGTGCTTTCGTTGTTGTGGAATAAGAAGCCTTCGTATCTTAATGCATGTATTTAATTTATTCGGAGCTATTAGAGCGGGATCCACTTTTTGGGGAATATGAGTCGAAGCAATAACAAGAATATTTCTAGTGGAACATCTTTCACAATCTCTGGAGAGATAGTTCACTAATAGACCGAGGGATAAGTAATTCGACTCATTCACATACAGATCATGAATGTTTGGAATCCATATTATGCAAGGGGACATTGCTTTTGCTAATTCTAATTGAGGGGTGATATCAAATCGGTCTATTTTCGGCGTCATATACATAGTTAGCACATTCGTCATAGTTAGCAGCTCCGTATCAAGGTCATCATCAATATCGTCACTATCATCAATATTGATATCGTCACTATCATCAATATCGATATCATCAATAAGATAACCTTTAGGCTTGTCATCCAGGAACTTGTTCGAAAATACCGTAATGAAAGGAACATAGGAGTTTGTCGCTAGGGATTTGACCAAATAGGATCGTCCAGTTCCTATAGAACCTATCACTAAAATACCCCTAGAAGGGGATAGGTCTAAGCGGAGCGAAAAGGGTTTTCCATGAGATGGGAAAGGAGAACTATTAGCCCCACACGAGGTTTGTGAATAAGTGATTGTCTGATAATGAGCAAGGAAGATCCGTCTTTCTGCTAAACAGGATCTATTGAACTCATAATTCATTAGATACTTTTTATGAATGTCAACTAAGTATCGTAAGTAAATTGATCCCGGTTGTTCAATCATTTGATAACCAGAGTTATTCTTTGATAAATGATCACTATGAGTCAGACTCAATAGAATTTGATCAATCCTTTTTTCTGTCGTTAAGGTGGAGAACTGAACCAAGAATTCTCTTTCTTCATCATCAATCGAATCACTGTTCGCGACCCAGGATTCTATTTTCT
>NW_027518966.1:0-7500 GCF_043159265.1 Tasmannia lanceolata | reverse complement strand
CAAGATTTCCAGATGGATGGGGTGGGGTATTAGTATATCTGACACATGATTTAAATGTGAAAATTTGTCCTCTAAAAAGAGAAATATTGAATGAATAGATCGTATATGAGATTTTGCTATTTCTTTTTCTTCTAGGGAAGATACTAATCGTAGTGAGAATGGAATTTCCACAATGACTGCAAAAACCTCTGACATCATTTGAGAATCAAAATATTTGTTGTTCCCAACAAATAGATTTTGTTTAGAATCTTTAACCGAAAGAATCAAATGATTCTGTTGATGCATTCGAGTAATTAAACGTTTCACAATTAGTGAACTGAATTTATTGTCATAACCGAAAATTTCCATGGGTTTGTAAAGAATCGATCCATTTAAACCATGATCATGAGCAAGTGCATAGATATACTCCTGAAAGAGAAGCGGATATAGGAAGCATTGTTGTCGAGATCCGTCTATTTCTAAATATCCTTGTAATTCCTCCATTTGAAATGATACTTGAATCAAAAGCATAGAGATTTCTTGGGTTATCAAATAATACATAGTGCGATACGGTCAAAACAAGGTATCAAGGTATATAGTAATAAAAGAATCGATTAAGAAAAGAATGGATACCCCGGAGACAAGGAAGCCAATCAACAGATCCTCCATTTTTCCATCTAATTTTTTGTTTCGTTATAGTTACAAGAGATGACTGGAAATCCTTTATTTTTGCAAGCCGATCGCTCTTTTGACTTTGGAAAAATTCTCTTTATCAGTATACCGTTCTTCTACACATTCGTTTCCACTCCATAATCGAGAAAGAAAAGAATATTTAATAGTTAGGATTCATTAAAAAAAGGAATCGATAATCTACTCACAGGAGAACCCTTTCCCCCATCAGGCACTAATCTATTTTTAACATCTAATTAGATCGGGTAATCATTCGAATTAAGAACAAAAGCTCGTTACTTTTGGTTTCCCTATAATTGGAGCGATAGAGCCCTATCCATTTATTCACTCGATCCAATGGTGAATTGGTTTGGTCCCGTTCCAAGAATCAAAACAAGATTTTGTACCGATTCGGTAAGGATAAAGTATTATCAACAAAATTCTCCATTGATACGACATGCTATTTTTTCCATTCATTCCCTTTCAGGATCAGTCGTGGTCTTACAAACTATACCAATGGTATGGACGAATCCCTTGCTTCATCCAAATGTGTAAAAGATCATAGCCGCACTTAAAAGCCGAGTACTCTACCGTTGAGTTAGCAACCCGGAAAAATATGGTGTGTAGATACGATCGGAATAAAAATAAAACTCAAACCAAGAGATTGGGATTGGATTGCTCGACCCCGTCAAAACATTGAACTAGTAACAAACAAATCTAAAAGAAAATTTGATGATCAATTATGAACATCAAAATGAACAGATTAGATGAAAATACAACGAATTCCCGGATCAATATAGATGGATGCCAAAATTTATGGATCATCCATATTTTTATCAATATTTTTTTTTTTCATTTTTCATTAAGAAGATACTTCTTGTGTCGCAGCGAATCTGGCGAACTCACCATTTGAGTGAAATTGAAATAAAGTAAAGAAATAAAGAAACAAACTTATGAGGCTGGGATAAATGGATCTATTTATCCACGATCAAATTATATTTGATCGATACAACATTGTCAATATGAATTGAATGTTGGTTGAGAAAACAAATTCAATTAAAGAAAATAAGTACTTGTGTTGGATTGACACTACACAGATCAGAAATGAAGTGTGGATGGGGGAATAAATAAGAAAAAAAAAAAAGTAGGAAAAAAATCTCTAGTTTATTCAATAGAGGTACAATAAACAAGATTGACCCCTTGTTTGTTGGTGGAGTCCCAACGAAAACAATCCGATTGATGGTAATCCCATACCATCATTTTCTAGATCCGATTATTTCATCTATTCACTCGAGATTTTTTTTTCTATCTGTCTCATATCAATAAAAAAAGATTTTTTTTCGTTATCGTTATCTGATATGGGATTATAGAGGAGCAATAGTGAATAGGTATGAATAGAGTAAGAAAAATCGGAGTGGTGGAGAAAGAATTACACAAAGCTCGATAAGATACTGGGCACCCCCCTTTTTTGTTTATTTCATTTATTTCATTTCGTTTGATTAATTCGAAGTTCCTTAAAGACCTCTGCCTTCTTTGAAATATCATGAACAGTTCCTGTAGGTTGAGCGCCTTTTTCAAGGAAATATAGAATAGCAGGAACGTTTGAATAAGTTTGATTCTTTATCGGATCGTAAAAACCCACTTTACGAAGATCTCTTCCTTCTCTTTGGGATCGAACATCAATCGCAATGATTCGATAGATGACTCATTGGGATAGATATAGATGAACAATGCCCCCCCTAGAAACGTATAGGAGGTTTTCTCCTCATACGGCTCGAGAAAGAATGATTCGAGTTTGAATTTATGCTATGCATATCATATAGTGACAAATGTATCCATAAAATCATCAATTAGACTATAAGTTGAGTCGTTTTTTTTGTTCTTCCTTCCTTTCCTTTCCTGAAAAAAAAAAAGAAATATCATTCGTACTCATAACTCAAGTTGGGCAATTCTCAAAGAGCTTAAAGGGAAATCCTTGGACATTTGTTGAGCCGTCTCTAACCTCTTTTATTTGTCCCGCCTAGAATCTCTTTTTCTTCCTCATTCTGATCTAGTTCCAGTTGTTGAGACAATTGAAAATGGTGTTTCCTTGTTCCGGTATCCTTTATCTTTGCTTTGAATCATTGGGTTTAGACATTACTTCGGTGATCCTTAATCGTTTCAAAATGGTCGCAACATACCTTTTGTTATTTCTTTCTATTGAAAGAATCATACGAACGATTGATTCCCCTGTAATACACTTTTGATCAAAATAGTTTTACCAATTCCGGCAAATTTTACTTTGTTTTTTTTTATTCGAAACTTGTTGGAATTTGAACCTTTGGATTTCTATATCGAAGATATACTTACGAAGTTGTTCCAACTTATTGATTGGCACTAACCCTAGATCCTTCCCCTTGATAAATGAATCAATACTTTATACTCGAGCTACATCATGTACTATTTACAACCCCCAATTTTGGGGGGTCCTAGTAGAACAGAACAAACTATGTCGAGCCAAGAGCATCTTCATTGATATATAAAATGGTGGATGCAAGAATCCACAGCCGATCATGTCTTTCAAGTCGCACGTTGCTTTCTACCACATCGTTTCAAACGAAGTTTTACCATAACATTCCTCTAATTTTGAACCGGTATGGAATTGATTCAATATGGAATCCGGAATAGTCATTGGCTCAATCGGTACGCTCAATCGGTACACAGCAGTCCATACTTTTATATTTATATATATATAAATTATATATATAAATAGATATTTATATCTATATTTTGATTTTGATATATATTTTGATATCTATATTATAGATATTTTGATATATATATGGATGGATAGGTATTCATCTAGAGAAGGCCCCACAAGCAAAGACAAAGATTCAATCTTACCCCATATTCGACCGTATGAATGAAACACATTTCTAAAAAAGACGAATAAACGAATTACTTAACACTTCTTTACATCTACATCTTCAACAGATTGTTCGGGACAATCAATCATGAAGGATCCAACTCTTTCTCGAACAACTAAATTAAAGAAAGGTCTTTAATTAGATTCTCAATACTCAATACCGGAACAAAATAAGTCATTAGCCAAATAAGCTATTCCAATGACTCGGAAAAGTCGCAAATGAATCGATTATAGACTAGGTTCATCAATCTCGCGCTTCTTCAAGTATCTAAGGATTGATAAAGGAATCATGAAAAAAGGTTTCAAGAATTTCCTACTTCGACATCATAATTTCCTACTTCGACATCATTATCATTAATGGAAATAAGTTTTCCTGTAATGACTAAATTTGATCATCATAAGACATAAGAGAAATCCATGTTCCTTTTCCAATTGAATCATTAATGATTTAAAGCAGGTAGATGGATCGAGAAACAAATTCAATTTATTTGTTTTCATGGGGATGGGATGGATGGAAAAAAGCTCTCATGTAAGATAAGATTAAGGTTGTTATTCTTCCATCTGATTGATAAAACCAGAACCGTAGGAGTATGATCTTTCCGTATCCATCAGATACACAGAACAATTGTCAACGGGAGTAATCATAGATATTTAAGGTAAGGTATCAAAGATCTTTTTCACCGCAGCCGAAATACCGGTATCACTGAAATAGAACAAACAATAACAATACATGTAGGCATGGTTCATTTTATACAGATTTTGCTTTACTTTAGGTTTAGTAACCCTTCCATAAATTCTATCAAGTCAAAAGTAAAGTGAATGGAATATATGAATCTTCCTCCCAATCACTACATTGACTTCCAATTATTTATTGTAGCCAGATGCAAAAAAAAAAAAAGCAATTAGGCTCAAAGAAAAAAAATCTGTTCCATATTGCACTTTATTGTTTATTAATGAGATCCGGACGACACAGATATTGAAAAATTGATACCTTCCATTGCCGATTAACTCGAATTCTATGGGGATCATGAATCATACCCCAAGACAATCAAATAATAAAAGATCCTCTTGCGGTATGTTATATTATCTTGTATAGGTACAAAGCAAAATGGGTCCAGATCAATTCGTTGTTCTTAATTTTGATTTTACCCCACCCACACCCAGTCTTAAGAACTTTAATCCCAGTGATGTAATTAGTCCCAAGAACTCCCTCCTGTTTAGGATTCAGGATCCACATAGAATTAGTCATTTTGACTAACATGTTTAGTTTCGAAAAAATAGAGATCTTATCTTTCGCATTTCAACTTAGAATGCATCATGTGAGAATCAAAATATAATAGATGGGCATAAAGTTTCTATAAGTGACTAACTTACCCCAATATGAATATGAGTAGAGCGGGACGGGCATACACTGAACGGCCCATCCCATTTTTTTTTTAATTCAACTTTGATCTATGTTCCCATCCTACCTAATATCAAAAAGGTAAAAGATGTTTATTTCCATCCGCAATTTATACTCGATTCTTTTTCTTACAATTGGAAATCGAAAGGAATCTATGATTCATAGAAGAATCATTAGAACTCAGAAAGAAAAATTGGATCATATTGTATCCAACCTTATACCTTATACTCTTAAACAGAAGATTGTTAAAGAGAACAATCTTTGTTTTGATAGAAGCGGTCTGGGACGGAAGGATTCGAACCTCCGAGTAACGGGACCAAAACCCGCTGCCTTACCACTTGGCCACGCCCCATTTAGATTTCAATTCGACACTAATAAACACTAATATTGTTATTGGTTATTCGTCAATTCCAGCCCAAATATCTATGGAATAGGTTGTTGCTAGGATTCTATACGTGTAAATGTAGAATGAAAATGAATTCATTGATCATTCCATATAAGTCAATTAAGATATTGTATGAAAGTATGATTCCTTCTATTCTCATTTGAGAATTGAAGGATTTTTGATTGGGGGAAGTTCAAAGAAAAAGAAAGAAGGATTTTTTGTCTTCTCTTCTTTCTTAATTTTTCCCTTATATCAATAACTCAATAAAAATGAAATTATCTCCAAGAACGAAATATTTCTTATGCTTAATATCTTTAGTTTGATCTGTATCTGTCTTAATTCTGCCCTTCATTCGAGTAGCTTTTTCTTCGCCAAATTGCCCGAAGCTTATGCTTTTTTCAATCCAATCGTAGATTTTATGCCAGTCATACCTGTGCTCTTTTTTCTCTTAGCCCTTGTTTGGCAAGCTGCTGTAAGTTTTCGATGAGATCTTTAATACTGTCCTAGAAACATTCATATTCATGATTTATTCGATAAAATAAATTCAACTCTAACATAACAATTGATAAGATCAGATAAGTCTTACATTATGAACCCTCGATTCAAAGATTGAAATTCTTTTGCTTTTTGATAGCCGCGATGAATCTGGATCACCTAATTTCCGCATTATGCCCTTCCAGTTCCAGGGGTCAAAGACCCCATTATGGTACCCCATAATACCTAATTGGGGTATGACAAGATAATTTTGGTAACAAAGGAATTCCTGCAAATTCCTTTCTTTTCTAGAAACCACTTTTTCATTTCTTTTCTTGGTGTCAAGGATATGTGGTACAAAAATAGAGAATCTATTCCCTTATTTCCTTTGCAAAAAACAAAAAAAAAATGATCTTGGAGATTGTGCAATGCTTACTCTCAAACTCTTCGTTTACACAGTAGTGATATTCTTTGTTTCTCTCTTCATCTTCGGATTCCTATCTAATGATCCAGGACGTAATCCTGGACGTGAGGAATAAAAAAATCAGAGATTTTTCATTATTTCCTTGCTTGATTTCTGCATTTTCCTATGCTTTTCTCTATTCCAGACATTTAACTATGATAAAGGACTTGATATTTTTTCGAATTCGAAAGATAAATCTCAAGTGATCCGAGGGAACGGAGAAAGAGGGATTCGAACCCTCGGTACGAACAGCTCGTACAACGGATTAGCAATCCGTCGCTTTAGTCCACTCAGCCATCTCTCCCAATTACAAAAAGATAATTCATATGCGACGCCTGAAGTAAATATTGATCAAAGTCTTTCTTTATCTTTATTTATTTATTTTATACATTTATTTATACTTACTATATTATACTTACTATATATATACGAATTATCTTTATTTATTTATTTTATACATTTATTTATACTTACTATATTATACTTACTATATATATACGAATTTTATCCGCAATTCAATTTGGATAACGATTCGAAACAGATATCTCCAATAGAAAGAGTACGTCTTTGATTTCGTCCGAAGGGTTCTTTTATTCCCCCGGCCTGGCCAGTACAGTACCTAGCCAGGCCGTTCCTTCTTTTGTTCCAATGAATCATGGATCAAATTATTTTTCTGATTTGAAAACCAAATTGTTATTGAAGCAGCAACAAGAGCAAGAAGGACTATTTCCATTCCTATGATAGGAGTTTCATTTCTTATTATTTTTTCTTTTTCCTTTTCTCGATTTCCCTACTGGAATAAAAAAACATACATATTCTATTTCTATTAGAACTCATTTATTTCTTCAAGGGACAAGCTTTGTTTGAACATTTGAGTCCACAAACACAAACAAAATGAATACTATGATTTTTTACTAGATCTAATTGACCCCAATTCAGAAGATCGGACAGGTGAATGAATAGGGAAGAAAGGAATAGCTTCGAAAAAAGATAAGACTCAAATTAAAACTCTCCTTCTTTATTTTTATTTTTTTGAGAAAATCGTTTCTTTGCTTGAAAGACTCGAGGAAGAAGTTGAAAAAAAAAAATGGAGCTATGGATTCTTGCGCAACTTAACTCAATCTTATGTTCCGACTTAAATGGATCTTTCAGGCCGGGACTGTCAGTAATAACTCCACCAGCAAAAGAAAAGATATAACTTGTTATTTAAATGAGCCCCCATT